>NC_067236.1:5745000-6045000 GCF_019924925.1 Ctenopharyngodon idella
CTCATGGCCATATCATCACTTCCATCCAGCTGTAAACCTACTTTTGGTTCCCTCTTTATGATATTCGTCAGTCCAAAACATCTTTGCAAATAGTCTGTATAATGTAAAAATGAATGAACATTTATTAAATTGTCTAGATAAGAAAAACATTTAATATTTAATATTTAGCTTAAAACGTTAAGAGTACATGTTTCTGTTGTCGATTTTTATGCATTATTTGTCGCGATCACAGCCCGGCAGATGACGTCATGACGCAGGACTTCCAGCGCGTTGACGCGATGATACGTTCCTCCAATCAGCGGCAGTTTCCGAAGCCCAGGAAAGGAGCAGATGATATGGCAGCTTTGTGAGCGGCCAGGTGGAACTCGCTTTTGTTTAATCGGGCTGACAGCGGAACATGAGTACAGTTTAACCCGCACACCGCAGCGGGGGATCCGAAAATGATATACCTAATATTAATTTCTGCCTTCTCCGGGGCCATCGTCACGCTCCTTCTGCAGCTCTTACTGTTGTACCGGAGGAGCCCTGAGCCTGTCGCTAGGACAGTTCAATATGTCAAAGCAGTTCCTGATCCTGCACTGAAGGATTACTTTAGCAACCAACAAGGCGAATCAACGCAGCAACAACCGGATATCCCATCTTTTGCCTCCAAACAACCGGAGGCCGCTTCTCCCAGGCAGCAAGAGACCACCGTCCCCGGCAGCAGCCCCAAACAGCAGCCGTCTTCGCCACCGCCTTCCCTGAGCGACTCTCAGCACACCTCCAAAGCAGAGACATGCGATTTCCTCAATGCCATATTTCTGTTCTTATTCCGCGAGCTCCGAGACACCCCAGTCGTCAGGCACTGGATCACCAAAAAGATCAAGGTAGAGTTTGAGGAGCTCCTCCAGACCAAGACCGCCGGGCGTCTGCTGGAGGGGCTCAGTCTGCGGGATTTCTCCCTGGGAAACTCGGTACCCGTTTTCAAAACAGCCAGACTCATGAAACCCGTGGCTCTCAATGAAGACAACATGCCAGAGGAGCTCAATTTCGAGGTTGACCTAGAATATAACGGCGGCTTTCATCTGGCCATTGATGTCGATTTGGTATTCGGGAAATCGGCTTATCTGTTTGTGAAGATGACCCGGGTGGCAGGCCGCCTGAAGCTGCAGTTCACCCGCATGCCTTTCACGCACTGGTCCTTCTCGTTCCTGGAGGACCCGCTCATAGACTTCGAGGTGAAGTCTCAATTTGAGGGCCGTCCTCTGCCCCAGCTCACCTCCATCATAGTCAACCAGCTCAAGAGAGTTATCAAGAAGAAGCACACTTTACCAAACTACAAAATAAGGTAATGTTTAAGTGTTATACTGCTGTCTGTTCCTTTGCTTTTGACATGTCAGTGACGTTCTTCACTTCAGTGTCTTGAAGATGAATGAGTGTAGCTTTTGGACAGTGTTTTTTATAGAGAGAGACAGATATTTCTTTATGTGTGTATATAGATACATGAAATTATCTGTCTCTTTATAGTTTGTAGATTTAGCGTTGCTTTGACTCTACACAAAGAGGTTGTGAAACTGGTAGTGTTTGTTAATGGGTTGTGAAAAGTGAACAGACATAAGTACTGTGGCACTGCAATAATAGAGTTCTGAGGTGATTGTTAAGGTCATGTGATGAGAACAGCAAGTGTGCTTAGGGTGTGTATGTTCATTTTCCCCTGGTGAAACTGGAAATGGAGGCTGCCTTCCTCCTTTGGTCACAATTCCCTTTACTGTGGTCATATTCCTGACTGTTAAAAAGTGAAACAACTCAGAGATTGAGTTACTTCCTGTTTTTAGCTGAGAAAAATACAAGGTCTGTGACTAAGGCATTCAACCAAGCTGTGGATTGATTGCTTGCTGAATTCATCCACCTACACCTCTCTGCTCTCTATTACTCAGCATTACTTGGCACACCTAAAACGTTTGGTTGCCAATAAACGTTAAGACATCTTCAGCAAGTGTGTGTGGCTTGACTTTTTCTTAGCTGTTGTAGGTTCTTTAGGTTTAAGATTGTCTTTGTAAGTCATCAGGTGCGCAAAATGGTCTGATGATGTTTTTTTTTGGCTCGTCAGTCAAACTGCTTGTCTTTATGTTGACACACTGTGTCTGTGTACAGTCAATATGAACATAATGCGCAAATCACAAAGTCAAACATAACACTGAACACCACACTGATTTTATCCATTAAGTTAATTGTAGTGTCGGTGAAAGGCAAAAACAGCTAGATAAATTTACTCTGTAATCTTCATCAGTTCGGATGGTGCATTTGAACTTTGACCTCACACGGCTGGGTTGTGTGAGTAGTGAATTAAATCACTGTGCTCTCTGTTAAACATCATACTTAACTATTGATTAGAGTGTTTCAATACAAGAGCATTATTGGCAGCTAACAGGGAACAGTCAAACATTTTTCCAGTAATGTTAATAGAACGTTAATTTAGAGTTATCTGTTTTTTTAATAATGTTCTCAAAATGTTAGTACAAAAATGTTATTCATGCATCATTCATGTAAAGTTTTTTTTTTTTCTGAAACATTTTAGTTCGTTTGTCTGTTTTTTAAAATGTTAATACTTGTTTCATAACAGTCCCAAAAGTAATGTTTGTGAAATAATAAAAATGGAATGTTCCTTTAACGTTAGGATAACCAAAAATAAGTTTCTGAAATGTTTTAAAAAAAATGGCATTTTGAACGTTTTCAGAGAACATTCATAAATAACTTTTTCATAACTTAATGGGAATTTGGGAACGTTAGCGCAACTTTCTCAGAACGTATTTTTGTTAGCTTGGTTAGACTTCATTAGAGACTTCTTTTCAAAACATTTCTCTTTCTTTCCTTTGGATTCAGCGTTAATGCTGTGCCCTCTGCCATACACCATAAGGACGCGTGCTGCAGAATGAAAGAGTTTTAGTCATCACAACGCACACACACAACCGGCAGAAAACTTACTGAAGCTTAACACTTTACATTACCCAAAGGGAAAGAGCTTCTCAGTGCTGTGAGACATTAAATGACACACTCATTTTCTCAGTATTGGCGTCTTCCGAAAAGTTGGAATCACTTCTTTAGGTGGTTGAGATGGCAGATATTTTTCCTCTTTGTGTGAGATACAGCACAGAATTCATGCACTAGTCATGTTTTACTGCCTCAGAGTTTAATGGTTTTTGCTTTAGGGCTGAGATGAAAAGTTCTTACTGTTTAATTTGTCACGTGGGAGGTGACGTTAAGAAGCTGACAATATTCTCTTTTGAACAAGTGTGTGAGTGGGAACTTTGTTTAAAAAGAAGACAGCATGGCCCAGGGACAAAACAAGCGGGCAGGCCACAATCCGTTTCAGTCATCTCTGTGTGGGATGGAAGTGTCACAGATGGAGGAGGTGTTCAGAACAGGATGTGTGTGTGTGTGTGTGTGTGTGTGGACCAAACTGCTGCAGACTTAGATTTACGTACGCATGGTTAAAATGCTTTTAATATACTATGGCAATAAATATGGGATGAAGAATCCATAGATTTGCTGTTTGATGCAGGGGTGTAACGGTACATGTACTCGTCATTCATCATGCATACAGTCCAGTCAGATGACAAATATAGTCAGTCACAGGCAATCCATACTCCAATCCAGAAGGGGGCGCACGGTAATGCAATGCTGTTTGCTAACCGCCACAACAGGAAAAAGAGCAGAAGAAGAAGAGACGATCTATAAACCAACTAGGGCTGCACAATTAATCGAATTTCTAATAGCGATTGCGATTATGGATATCACGATTTCATAATCGCTTAAAGGCGCGATTACAAGAAAAAATATCCGCTTACATTATTCTGCTCATAATATTCTGCCTATTATATAATAACTTCATTATTATAGTTTAAGAGGTGCATTTAGAGCATGTTACATTGCAAGAGGCGAATCACGACTACTTCAGAATGTAAAAGGTCTAACCCAGCACAAAAAGAGCTACCAGTGACGTAAGTGTACACTGATATGTCAAACGCACGTGAAACACCAGCACCCGCCAATTTTAAAAAGCAGCGTAAGTTACACAGCCTATATATTTACTCCACGAACTAACCAATTCTACAAACATGAAAAACAGTGATAGGACCTCTCAACTTTACGCTAAGGAGAAAATCCAGCGCAACTGGGCATCAACCACACAACAAACGCTAATACTTTTTCATATACTGTCTAGTTTCTTTGTATAACAGTTCTATCTAATAACCTATTAGACAGGACTGTTAAACAGATCGTAAACTAGTGAAGACGGAGAATGCGAGCACTGTGTGCTCAGGATCTGTCTGAACTGTTCTCAGCGCCGTCAAAATAAAAGTCCGCCGCGCCGTCAAATTAAAAGTAACAAAAACAAGCGCAGTTTACATCACTTCAGGCCCTAGTGGAACATTAGTTCTCGGGGAACCACACTGGTGGCCAGTTCCTATATCTAAGTGCCAGGAACAACCCGATGCAAAAGCCCCTGTTATTATACCATGCATATGTTGACTTTTTTTATTATTATTTAAAGAAGAAACCAAACCAATGTATAGTTGACATTTGAGGCTTAATGCTATAGAAAAGCAATAAAAAAATGTTCAGGAAGAGTGTTTTCAGCTTGTTTTTTATTTTTATACAAAAATATGGCATGCAGTTGCTTCAAACAATGGTATAAAGCTATTCAATACATCATTCAATGTAAATTGTGATAATTGTAATTAATAATTGCAATTATAATTTCAAGGGAGTAATCGACAGTTATGATTTTTGTCATAATCATGTAGCCCTAACACCAGCCCAAAACAAGTGTTTGTAGCCTATTCGATGAGTATCGATTCATTTTTGTGACGTGCTCCACTAACTTCACAGAAAGGAAACTAGGACGGCAGAAAGCGGCATCCTGTTTTGTTTTTATTGTGAGTGTAGAGTGTACACAAATTAAAACAGACCCTTTACAGTTTTGATTGATGTCTGTATGACCATAAATGACGGAGTGATGAAATATGCGTGTCCTGGAAACAGGAAGCCTCAGGTGCCGTTTCACTAGCTGTCTCCTCGTGGAAAGGTGAAGTAGGCTCTTTTTCTTCTTCTTTTTTCTCCTTCTTGCTTATCTTTCCATGATTTTTTTGAAAAAGCATAATATTGAACTTTGTGCATTCGCCACTGTCACCGCATGTTAACGAACTCTCACGCACAAAGAAAATGACAGCGTAGACTACGCACAACACACTAATCAAATCAATAAGTTTGAAAACAGCCGTTGCATTTTACTGCACAGCATTGGTCAATCTATCAATTACAGTTGAGGCTGGACATGTAAATGTACTGAACTTGTATTAAACTGTGACCCCAAAACCGAGGTACGTACCGAACCGTGATTTCTGTGTAACGTTACACCCCTATTAGGATGAGGAGATAACATTTATTAAAGTTCAGCATTATCAATGTTGAAAACAGTTGTGCTGATGTATAGTTTATTTTTTTAGGATTTCTTGATGAATCAAAAGTAATCTTAGTGATCACTTGTGATCTCAGTCTTTTGGACCTCATTATACATTTTTCATAAATGCAAATTTTGCACTGATTCAGTGAGTAAATGTAAAGGGCATTTTCATGCAGGGAAATGCTCTAATTTCCTCAGTTATTGTGTAGAGGATGGCCTGATTATGCTGATCCAGCTCCTTTGTCCGAATGTAGATCTTAACTGTTCTCAAAGGCAGGGCGAGTGAAAAAAAAGTGAAATTTATGTCTTTATCTGTAGCTGTGCCATGAAAGGTCTGTATATTTTGAGATGTGTCAGATGCAATGTGTGTAAAGAATTGAATTGGCTTTCTGTTAAAATCTGAATAATACTTGAAGTAATATAGTCTATAGTAATAAAGTAACAAACTAACTATTGTATAGAAAGGATTATAATTAGCTATTTAGTGCCCAGGAGTCCTATACCCTGTACCTGTGGGGGTAATTATAAAACCCAAAACAGTATGACCTCATCTCTGGTGCATCCTGGATGGGCTCCATGTCACAGATGGCCAAAACTTGAGAGTCAGAAATGTGCGTTTGTTGTTTGTGCATATACTTGTTCTTCAAGTGTGTGTGAAGGAATTACTGTTTCTTAGAATGTTGTAATTGTTAAGGTTTCTCCCTCCCCATCATCACTAATTTCATTTTTACAAATTAATTACGAATGATGTTCTCAGATGTTTGATATATAGTGCACATTGTGTGTGTCCATAAGAATGTGTCAATCTTTAAGGATTGACGCGGTCTGGTCTCCGGTTACCTCAGTTGATGTCATTTCTGGTGTGTTTGCGTGTGCAGCTGTTATTGATAGGTGACACCTTCTCTTCTCAAAGATGGAGTGACTGACTCTATCTTGGTATGTTTGGGCCAATTGGGGGTAATCTGTACAAAAGAGTTACTGATAGACCCCTATCAGCTGCGTGCCCTTGAGCGAGGCTCGGGACAAATTTTCCTGACTGTGCTGATTTAATGGTCCGGTTCCTCTGAGGCACTAGAGAAACACATTCTCATTAGAAAAAGACATGCCGTTTAATCCATGCATCCATCCGTGTGACACTGATAGAGTTTTGCTTTTTGAATGCCTTTTCCCAGAGAAACTGTCAACTGCACTCGTCTGAAACTGTCAACTTGCAGCTTTTTCCTGTGGAGCACATTCAGAGCAAACAGGAATTGATGTCTCATGATTAACTAGTAACCTATATTTAAAGTGAGATGCCATTCAAAGTGTTTGCTATCTTCAGATCTGATTGGCTGGCTTTACTTCCAGGACAAATAGTTTTTTTGACTCATGGGTATACAATTTTTATCATGTACAATTCAAGAATCATTTATAGAGTTAGAGTATAGTTTACAGCTATTTATTGAATGTTGAATCTTTAAAATGCCCGAAGCATATGGCAATACACTTTAATACAACAACAGCAAAATTTTGGCGTCAAATGATTGACAAATTATGTTTGAAGAACCCAGTAGTAGAATGTTAAGTAGATATCCATGAGAAAAGCTATACATTCTGCTTTGTTTTCTGAGCTTTATCTGTGAAATAACCAGAACTTTTTACTCTAATCGATTCAAATGGGGATGTACAATATTGGTAATTCGCCAATAGAGTAAAGTATTGCATTTATTTCAACCTTACTTATTTCCATTTAGATTGTCTTTGCCTTTCCTAATAGCTAAAAGAGTAAGGGTGCACAATATATCAGTACAGTTTTGGCTGTTGATTTTAATTTTGCTATCTAATTTCCCCTATTTTTAACTTTGGGTTACCTTGTAACACTCAGTTGAAGTTAAACTTTAAAAACAAATAATTTAATAAACACTAAATGTAATCTTTAGCAAATCTCAAAATAAATTTCCATTGTTCATAATGTACATTATAATGTTGTGATGACTAAATTCACTGGCATTTTAACCTAACTGTCACTGGCCCACAGCCATTACATATTTAAAACAGTAATATCCTATACTAAACCTAAACTAATCTTGACAAACTATATATCATTTGAAAGCTTACAGTCTCTAGTTTTCATATTTTACTGATTTTGAAAATATATTACAGAGGAGCAGTAATTTATCAGTTTGCAACAAGAATATTTTTATACTCATAAGGCATGTTCAGACCTTTATTTTGAAATAGCGATGAACATGAAAAATCATTAAAGTTTGGTTAAAACATGTTTGTTTTCATGCCAAGAGTTCAAAAGATAACATCCATTCATTTTTTTGAGAAAAAAAGGTCTGAAAATGTTTTTAATAGAAAAAAAATACATTTATGATTGTGGCAGCGAGCTATAACCCACATACATGTTGTTTTTATGTTTATTAGAGGCTGAATTCATATCAAACTCTGCCAAACTTCCCAAACTACTTCTATATAGGATGTCTACTTCATAAATTGTATGAAAATAATGGAAATATATGGTTCAGATCACTCAAACCATATATGGAAATGGAAGTGCCTTATATGGTCAGTAATGGAGCTTGGTTGTCATCTAGTGAAAAAGTTTGGTACTGCGCCCAAACAAAATCTTACTGAAAGCTCATTTTTTGAGATATCAACCTGAAATTTGGAACACATCTTGTTCAGATTTTTGGATTTGATTTCCTTGCAGTTTTAGCGTAAAACTTGTTTTGTAAAATATATATTTTATAAAAAAATATAAAACATTATATTTTTACATTTTACATTTTCATAAACTTAAACTTCTATAACTTTTTTTTTTCTGTTTCACTTACATAAGGTATTTCATTCTACAATAATCTGCCAAATTTCATCTTTAAAACAAGACCAGCCTTACGTCTATATTCCAAAGTATTTTTGAATTACAACCATTTGAGTTTGGATAGTGCATTTTCATGTCTATACAAAAAAAATGGGGGTGACAGTTAACAGGTTAAATGACTAATTTTAGTTTTTAGTGTTTTAATGTATTTATACAAAATAGTATAGAATTAAAATATAGGCTTTTTATTGATGTATCAGCCATATTATGAAAAGCACATAGGTTTTCTGAGTTAATTGTGCCTTTTCTTCCTATAGCCATCACATTGTAAAGGACATTCTCGTGATCTCTGTCACTTGGTTTCTTTGTGTTTTGGTTTGATTCTGTTTTGTTTCTGTTCCTGCATGTGTATGCTGACCTAGGTTAGGCATAGCCCTCATTTCCTCGTGTGTGTCAGTTAGTCTAGTTAAGTTCACCTGTTGCTCATTTAGTTCGCTCATTTACCCCGTGTATTAAAGTTCTGTTCCCTTTCCTGAGATTATATCCTATCTCTTATTTATTTTGCAACCGAAGTGTGACATTCTCTCAGTGACTCAGTTCTACATTCGTCATCTGTGACTGTTTGCAATGCGCATTGCAGGCGTCTCAGATTATCAGCAGTGATCGACTTGACTGCGATGGATACTTATATCACATTCTCTCTTCTTTCCCTCTCTCCATGTCTCTAAAGTCCACTTATATAAGTGCTCTTCAGAAAACATCTGTTGTGCTTCCGTTTGTACACATACTTGTTATTTTACATCCCCCTCTCACGTTATGCATCTCTCTTTTTTTTCTCTCTACACTCAGAGTAAGCCTCAACAGTAATTTTAAAATAACATTAAACTGTCCCAAGCCAGATGGCACTGTCAGCATAATGCACCTCATTTTATCCATGTTTCATCAGACCACTAGCAGTAGCTGGGGTTTCAATTACAGATTTGCACAAAACTTTTGCGATATTTTCTAAATGTCAATAAAAACTATTGCGAAATGGCAAGGAAAGCCCCTTATAGTTGGGAGCAGCCACGTATGAGGTGTTTCTGGGTGTTTCTTCCTCCTATCTGCTTTGAGGTCTTGATAAATTGTGGCATTTCTTTGTTGTTTAGAATCCAGTATTCCTGTAATTCTTTTGTCTTTTATGAGTTTAATAAAGAACTCTGTCTCATCTTCTGTCCAAACAAACTTTAAAGAAAGATCGACTTTTACGTACACCAGGTGACCTGTAAATGCAAAATACTGTTTCCATTTGCAGTTTTGCGAAATATTCCTTTTTCAAATTGCCTGAAAAACCACCCCATGTGAGCATAGAAACTTTTTTTGCGATATATGGGAGTTTTTGCGAAATTGACGTTTCCATTGGGCGTATTTTCAATTCGCAATTTCAATTTGCGCAATTTGAAGGGTAATGGACCATCCAAAGTTGTGAATTTAACTACTGCGCAAATTTGGAATATCCAACACTATCTCGCAACCAATTTGTACGTATTTTAGGAGGTGGCTAATTTGTACGAATTCATACAACCTCACTCGTAGGACTTCACTCGTACGAATTCATATGAATTAGCCACCTCAGAAAATATGTAGGAGTTGGAATATCGCATAAAACATTTGCAAATAAAGCAGTCAAAAAGAACAAAATCATCACTTCATGATAAACTGGCACTAAATATCACTAAGAAGACTGGAAGTTGCTGCAGTAGAAGCCACTGTATATAATAATTTTCATATATAATAAATTACTTGCACCTCAGAGCACGCAGACGAAACACAATAAACGCTGTCATGTTATCTTGCATTCAGATGCCTGGTGTTTGAGAACACAATCGTGTGAGGCGCTTCTGGGAGGGAATTATACCGAACCACTTTACAACAGACTTTGCTCAGGCATTACAGAATGACCAAAACAGCATTTCAGATGCTGTGCAACGAGATCGGTCTGCTGGTTGGTCCAGTTATGCCGTCCCATTGCGTGAGTCATGTCTTTTTTGATGTGCATCAAGGAATTTATTAGGTAAAAGTGATTCCATCATAGTTTAATGCATGTTTTCGTAACGCAAAAAAAAAAATGATCCGACTCTGTTGAGCGCATACGTTTTTTTATGCACGTTTTTAGAATTTTTTTTAAAAAAAATTTTATGCGATATCCCAAAAAAAACCATAGCTACTGAGTGATTAGACCTCATATCTCAGAGTGTAAACTTGCAGGCAAAGAGCTTCAGTGTACATTGGCAAATACAGTCAGGCCAAAGTTCAGCTAGAATGAAATCTCTTTTCTTTATCTTCATCTCTCTCATGCTCTCTTAATGAATAGAACATCCGAGGCTACAGAAAGTGATCATTTTTATAATCACTTTTATTACATCACAAACCCCTGGGAAAGCACAAACATTACTAAGCACAGTTTCCAGTCCTATTAATGCAAGCAGCTGCTGTTTTGTCCTCTTTACTAAGACAGTAAAATGATCTGTTCTAGATTAGGATTGCACAATATTAAAATTCTGGCTGATGCAGATAACCTGATAATTATTTTCATATTTATGATTAATAATCAATAAATCGCCTATATTTAAGCTCTATACTATTTTGTCTACCTAAATAAAAATAAATAAATAAATAAATCAGTAATTTAAAAGGCTGAAAGTGAATTTAGGCATTACAGCATTATAATTTAAAGTATGAAAATAAATATTTGTTTTGAGATTTACTAAAGATTATTATTTGATAGTGTTAATACATTATTGATGTTTTTTAAAAAGTAACTCTAAGTAAGTGTTTAAAGGCAGGGCTCAACGCTAGGGATTTTTTCTACTGGCCCGGTCGGGCCAGTGGTTCAAATTTTCACTGGCCCCACAACAAAAAATTAATAAAGTAAAAGAAAAGAAAATGGGCCTATAAAATAAGCCTAGTTATAGTTTTCGTTGTCTTTGTTACATTTAACCATAATAAATAGGGTTATGACACCAAAAGCTTCTAGATTAACTCACTTAAATTTTAAATTTTGTTAGACAAATAAACAGTAAGTAATAAAATAGTAACAAATAATCACAAATACAATAATAATAATAAATACAACAGAACAAACATATAATTAAATAAACAGTGCTTTTCAAGTTTTTCATGTAGGTTTAAACAAGATTTCCAGGTACAGAATTGTAATCTAATGTATAACTAACTATATAACTATAGATTAAACATTATTAAAGTTAATCAGCCAAGAACAGTTACAGATACATACATAATGTTTTGCAATGTTGAAAAATTAAAAACGTTAAATAGCCTACTGTTATTTGAAATTATTTAAAAAATGAAGACACTTTAAATATGAAATTAAACCCGCCAGTAGGCGGCAGCGAATCACTTTTAATGAGTCATTAAGATTCAACTGATTCATTCAAACGGCTGATTCGTTCAGGAAGTGTTGCTCAGAGAAGCAAAACAATTCTGTGGACTTTGTTTGGAACTATTTTCGTTGGCGAAATAGAGTGAAAAAGGCGATTTGGTGTCTAAAATGTAAGTCACTTGATATTAAGTTCTTGTTCATTAAACTATACGTTGTATAAAATCAACATCACATTTGAAATCATGCTGATATTTGGAGAAAAACGGCACTCTGTGTAATATTGGTTAACTATATTAAATTATATACATATAGAAGACATACAGGGGCATTTTTGCCCCTTATCTTTCATTCTGGGGGCTTTCTAAATGCATTTTAATAGACTAAATCATGCAGTGAAAGCGTACACTCGAAATATGCACGCGCACTAGTCTAACCTACTAGACTACGTCACGTAGTGTATGCGCGCACTCAGTGGGTGTGTTTTTGTTTGGTTTTTGTAAAGTGAGGGACATACTCGATCATTTCAGATCGTTAACTCAACAATTACGATATCATAGACGATATATATCTCACACCCTACAGCACTGGCCCGATCGGGTTTCGTCAACTGTCCCGCGCGTCGTTCACACTGGCCCCGGGCCATCGGGCAGTCCTTATTGTCGAGCCCTGAAGGGTAATACCATTACCTTTGGTCAAAGTTAATATGATATTGTGCATTCCTAATGTAAATGAGATTTTTTTTTACAAAGTTTGTAATGGTTCTCAATTGCCCACTCCTGATAACCATTATATCAAATGAAATACTCGTCGTACTCTTCCACTGCAGTGCTTACATGTTTACATGTGCAGTGTGAAACAGGCACAATTTTTTTGCAGCCAGTTCGCAGAACACATGATAAGCTCCTGGCGCTTTCTCTCACCGGATTGGCAGTCATACATTTCTTCCTGCTGCATGTAAAAGCAAAGCTGATTTGGTCTGTCCTCTGTGACCTGGCCGTGGTGAATATGAGGTATTTTAGAGAGGTGCTGGTGATATGAGTGGGTTTTAATCCGGTCAGCAGCACATTCTCAGTGAAAAACACAGCAGGTGTGTTTGTGTGGCTTACATAAACTTTTACTACACACATCTCTCACCGTATATAACTCTTATACATGGGTTTAATTCCATTGATAACTGTTAGATGCTGATTAAAATGTATGTGGGCTATAAAACCTGATTTGCTGACACTTCCTTTAATGGTCTATCCAAAAATGAATGGAAAATTAATTATTTGTTTATGCATTATAATTATGCATTATGTGAATTATGTTAAATGATTGAAGACAGATATATGCTTATATTAACTAACTGAAGTTTGAGGTGTGTGTGTGAGTATTTGCGTGTGCCTGTTTCCATATGTGCGTGTTTGTAGTTCGTGGTAGTTTGTTGTGCGTGTCTCATTGCCAACCAATGAATTTCCTGTGGTTTCTGAAATTTCCTGTGCTTTCAGAAATCAGAAATCTGTTGATCGCCTTAATTTTTTTTTTTTTAAACCGCTTACACATAACACCTCAGGAGTGCTGAGGAAGATTGATGGTGATAAGCAGGACAAGGCCTTCACAGTCAATAGTTGTTTGCTGGCTTTTTTCCCTCAGAGGTGATTACTTCAAGTAAGCCCTTGAAAGTACTTTAAACAGCAAAGCATTTTGCCATACAGGTTAAGTGTTCTTCATTTTAGTTTAGTCATTTAGTATATCTTCTGTAAGCTGTAGTGAAAAGTACACAGGATGCTATTGTAAAGATGAGACATTGATAACAGTCTCCCCACTGCTGTTCCTATAGCAAGATAGTGAGAAAATTACTCCATTTAGTCAACCTCGTGTTGTCTGTATGTTTTCTTTCTTGAGGAACCTAAAAGGATATACTCAACAAAAGAAGAAACATCCTCTCACTTTCAACTTATTCTTTCCAGCAAATTTCATTTTATGTGTTTTTATTCTGACTTGAACTGAATAAATTTCACAGACATTTAAACAAAGGGGTTTTTTAGTCACTAAACTTCTTGCTGTGAGATGTTACTCCACTCTTCCACCAAGGCACTTGAATATTCTCGAACATGTCTGAGGGGACGTGTGGTTACACATGGTTTGGCACTGTGAGGACGATCAGCTGTCCTTCCTGTCTCCCTGTAGCAATGTCTTAGGTGTCTTACATTACGGACATTGCAGTTTATTGGCCACATCTGCAGTCCTCATGCCTTCTGTAGCAGGACTACATGTTCACGCAGGTGATCAGAGACCCTGCTTGCATGAGCATCTTTCTTCTGGTGTTTTTCAGAGTAAGTAGAAAGGTCTCTTTAATGTCATAAGTTATTGGAACTCTGACTTTAATTGTCTACCACTTGTAAACTGTTAGTGTCTTATGGACTGTTCCACAGGTGCATGTGCAATAATTGTTTATGGTTCACTGAAAAAGCATGAAAAACATTGTTTAAAGGGCACCTTTATGCCCCTCTTACAAGACAAGATGTCAAATAAGTCTTTGATGTCCCCAGTGTGTGTATGTGAAGTTTTAGCTCAAAATACCCCACAGATAATTTTTATAGCATGTTAAAACCAAGCGGCAACCTCCCCCCGTTTCTCTTGAAGCCAATACGGAAGTGACTTAAACTGCAATTCATCGACTGGCCGCTAGGGACAGGCTCCAAAAGAGAGCAGGTTTTGGTCTATATAGATAATTTTGCCCTTCATGATTGTGAGAGTGATGAATTTTTTTTTTTTTTTTTTTATAACTCATCTATTTAAGTTATATTAAGCCTTAAAGTTCTGCATAACTAAGGGGGCGGCCACTTGAGTGACAGGTGGATTGCCGCTGCTGTCATCATTACCGTTTGTCTGCTGCCGTCACGTCACCTCAGCTCCACCCACGTCCCGCCTCTTTGCCAATTTCCGGTAATCCGGGAGTTACGCGCGGTGACGCACTGCTAAGATGGCAACTTTGGTTTCAAAAATGCTTTTCAGAAACCTACGGGTGACGTCACGGACACTATGTCCATATAATTTTTATTACAGTCTATGGTTAAAACATGCCGTTTTTGTGTGGGTCCCTTTAAATGCAAATGAGCTGCCCACTTTCAAGAAGAGGGCGGAGATTCAAGAGCTCATGCACCAAACAGGACAATCTTTAGAAATGTCAGAAACTGTCAGTAACTGTGTTCAATTCGAACCGGAGTCAGACAATGATGCCTACAGAGCCAGAGAGTATATGCTTCATGGAGTTAAAACAGGTAGAGTTTATAAATTGCTGTTGTCATCTTGCTTTTATTCACTATATTAGTACAAGCCTGTTGTAGCAGACCCCGTCCGAATGATTGCCAAAACATTACTGATGAGTTTATTGTACATGAAGTTTATTGTACATCACACAAAAGATGAAGCGTCTGTTTTCACTCCAGAAAATCACAGTAAAAGCTGAATAAAACACAGTATAAGAAGTGTGCATTAAACTCTCTCTCCCTTGCATTATCATCAACATACACAGCGAATTACACAAAAACACTCATTACAACTAACAGTAAACAAATATATACAGACCTTATTTATTTATTTATTTATTTATTTTGATGGGGGTGCTTAATAAACTGGTAAACTTTATATCTGTAAAACCACTCCGATGAACTGTAATAAAGTGCGTGCTCTCCCTTTCATTACTGCCGTAACCAGTATTGCTCTGGAGACATAAGCTGGATCACGAACAGTTGGTACTGATCCATCCTTGACCTTGAGTAACAACTTTTTAGCAAAACCTGTGTTTTGTATTGTCCCTTTGCATTGACTCCCATCTGGAGTGAAATGATTTGTGCAGACATACACAAATTTAGGTATATTTTGGGGTGCATTGCCTTCAAAAATAAAACTAATCCATTGTGTCCCTAGTGGCTCAGATGTTGGTAGAAAATGAAGACTCCTATGTTCACTCTTACATCTAACAACAGAAGACTGCTTACTGAGACTGCTTACTAGACGTTGGTAAAGCTGCTCAGGCGCTGAGAAAATGGTGGACAGCGTAGAACTCGTTGTGGGTGGAAACTATGGTAATGTAGTAGGACTGTCAGTCAGCGGCCATGGGCGGGGCCTTAGTAGTGTGACGTCACACTGCTCAGAGAATCAAAACGGCATGTCTAATGAGACTGCGTTGGTTTAATAAGGATTAAAAAGAGGGGTGGGTGGATTTTTATCATTGTAGGGTGGTTGTGTTCACAAACTGCCAACATATTTATGTCTAAACACCATGTAAAAGTGGATTTTGCATAATAGGTACCCTTTAAACCCTTTCCTATAAGATCTGTAAAACTTATTTGGATTTTACTAGGGCTGCCCCCTATTAGTCAACTTAACATTAGTCAATGAGAAGAGGCTTAGCCGACCAAATTTTAATTTGTCCGTTTGTCACGGGGTAAAAAAAAAAAAACTCCACAGGAATTGGTGAAGTCATGCAGTCCTTGACGGACAGATCGTAACACGGCTGGGCATTATGTCGGGCAGGAAATCAAAACCAAATCCATTTATTTTTTTGTCTGAGTATATTTTAAAGAATGTTCAAGCTGCTCTCTTCCATACAAGTTTGAAGAACTAAAACTACATTGGTTGTTAAATGTCTCATAACTGATTGTGATGGACCAAATCTGAATATGCAAAAGTGTGAATGAGATTTCAGAATATATGATGGCAGAATTTTCATTTTGGGTTGAATTAATTGATATATTAAATAGTAGTTTGTTTGTGAGTCATTTCCCTATTCTTCATTTCCTTCAGCTAACAACACCAGGAACCATACAGAGACTACTTTACTCATTGACTAGAACAGTAGATTGACATAATAAATAGAAAGACAGCTAGTCTAGCAGTATGTTAGGGTAAGTGAAGTAAACCTTTCATTCTTTACCTAATTGATCTCATGCAGTAATTGTATATTGTTTACCAGTTAATTACTGTTGTTAATGTACACCAGTGAATGTGTGTGAATATAATTGCTAACATTTGGCTTAGACTGCAAGGTCTAGACTTGAGGTATTGCATGCTTGTTTCTGTGTGTGTGTGTGTGTGTGTGTGTGTGTGTGTATGTGTGAGGTGAGGGAGTGTTGTATTTTTAATGCTGCAGGCTGGCTATGTTCCTATAATGGTGTTGGTGGTAAGTGATAGGGCTGCGCTTTGTGCCCTGTGTGTGCTCTGAAACAAACTGAAGTCATGTCCTGCCATTAAGCAGCTGGGAAATGGAGCGGGAGCAAGGGGCGCTATGAGAGTGTTACCATACAAGGATGTTGTTCTTAGAATTTTGCATTATGAGTTATTTGAACAAGAAAGTAGAATCACTGAACTGTCCGTTTGAGTTACACAACATTTTGGACCCTGTTTACAGCAGTTTTATTTTACTATTATTCATATATTATTGAAGTATTTATAAATATTTTGAATAAGCTTTAATTTTTGTGTTTTCAGTTTTAATTTTAGTATTTTTATCTGATTTTGTATTTCTATTTAGCATTAATATATTTTGATTTTACTTTTAATAGTTTTAGTACTTTAATTTAAACTTTATTTTAGCCGAGGTAACATTTCTAATTTTAGGTCAAAGTTTACGGATGTAAATCTTTAGGGCAACAGAGTTAGAGTTGTTGCAGAATTGCTGTGTAGTTTTAGGTGGTTCAACACTGAAATCCATTGGGTGCTAATACATCTCAGGCCTCGATTTAGATGAAGACTTTGGAAACATTCTCAAAATGCAGTCTTTATATCCCCTTCCAGAGCATTCTCTTATTGTCTTGCAGGCGTTTATTCAATTTTGTCATTTCCTCACTTACATTCTTTCTCAAACTGGAATGGGTCAAGCAACACTCAGGACTCTATTTAACGTTTCTGTATTCCCTGTTGTGCAGATGTCTAGGAGTGTTTAAGACAGATGAGAAGTATGGCATGAAAAGACAAAATTTAAAGATATTGAGCAACGCAAACACAAAAACGCTGCCTTTGTCCATGTTGCTTTTTTTAGCATGAAAGATATCACTGGTACTGTTGATCAGATCTATTAAATGCTGAGGCATGCATGTATACAGGCTTTGTTTGCAGGGCGGGTGGTGGTTTTGATTGTGACTTTTTTACACAAAGCATTGTATTCATGTGACTCCACTAAGTTGTGCCTTAATCTCAGGATTTTGGTTGTGAAAGCCTCATCAGCGTTTACATTAGAGAAGTTAATGAAATTGCCTTTTGACCATTTGTGTGGTTTAGAGGAGCGGTTCATTTCACTTTTACCTTTTTTCAGGTACTTAACTTCTTCATAACAACTTCAAATGTGTAGATATCAGCGATTTGTGTTTGTTTGAAATATAAATGTTGAAGTCGACATGAAATGGAAGTGATAATCTTTTCTTAGATTTTGTAACGTATATCCAACTAAGTGAAATGGCTTCTCAATCAAGAACAAAATGTAGGGCGGGACTTGATCTTGAATTGATTGGATCATTTGGATTGTTGTGGTTTGCTATTGCTGTGATCTCATGTGAGTGACCGTTTGTCCTGCCCTTATGCCAGTTGAAACATCATCAGAGAAGAGAAGAGATGTGGGAGAGGGTAGTTATTTTGATTAAAGGCTTTGAGGGCACATGAATTAAAAAAAAAATTAATAATAATGTGCATGGATGAATCATTCATAATAAACACAGCAATATTCCATTAAAAAAAACAAAAACAAGAATTATCCATTTTGATTTCATGGTAACTTTAATAAAATGTCATTACATCCTTTATTATCTATTAATGATATGAAGATTTTATGGGTCATGCATAACACCTAATGATTTTGATAAGGATTCTTTGTTTAAAAAAATGGCCTTTCCTTAGTTTGCAATTTGTGTGATGATAAGGCAGAAAACAGTCTGTCTGGACTTTCAGAAAAAGGCCCACAAAGCAATTTGTCAGACTGAAGGGATTTGTAATATTTTGTACCTCACAAGGGCAAAGGAGAGTGTATTGTCTATGGAGAGAGAGACAGGCACTTCCTGTTTTAGGAATGCTAATTTCTCTCAGGTTATTATTAGCAGTAAAGAGTCTTGAAATAGCACAGAGCCGCTCTCCTCAGAGGAATGCTGATAAACTGCATTAAGGGATCACCCTGTTTTTAAAGTTCCCTATATTCAATTCGGTTTCACTACCAGTTATGATCGAACACATGATGGACCTTTTGTCATTGAATTTTCATTGTGAAACAATTGCTTACTCAGTGCTGGAAGTTTTAAACACTTTTGCAACATTTTATGCACAAATAAAGAATGATTGATCATGCCAAAACCCAGATTAAGAGAAGTTATGTTTCAGCGTTTTTTTAGACATGTTTCATTTTTTTGTGATTAGTATTCACTAAGTTACAGTTCATTTTCTGAGAACTATTAGATTGAACTTCGTTCAGAGGGAGACGACTGATCACGCATCATGTTAGTTTTCTTTATTTTGCAAAAAGCACAACATTTTGTTTTTACTCTGAGTGTACACAAATAAAAGAAGATATTTCACAGATTAAAATGGTGTATAACTCTTAATTGTATGTGCAAAATTGACGGAGTATTTTGATTCTCTTTCATACTGATAAGAAAAAAAGCAAGGTGGTATTGCCAGCGCGACCGCTGGCTCCAGGGGGTTAAGAAAGAAGACTCTATTACTGAAATTCAGTTCAGTACTTGTTGGTCTAAATTAATATGTGGGAAACTATATAAAAAAAATATCTTAATCCCTGCTTGAGTGAGCAAATAATTTAAGAGTAGGAAGCTCCAGATGTTTTTTTTTCCCTGTTGATTTTCTGATTCTTTTTTTTACATTTCACAACCTTTTTTTGGGGTGTGGGATTAAAGTAACTTCCCTGATGTGATTTAGGAGCAACAGAGTCTGAGTGTTCACAGGATAATTTGAATCGCAAAGTCATTTATTTAGTATATTTTGTTAATGGTAGAATGAGGATTCCATGAATACAGTACTTTTTTTCTGAGGTGGTTAACCTTCAGAAAATGTCATCCTCTGTTTTTGTTAATTTTATATGATAATAATCAGATTATCATCTGATAATGTTCGTTTGAATAACACAACACAAAAAAAAACAAAAAAACATGGGGGTTGTGCCTTTAATGCTTTAAAAAAAAAAAAAAAACATTGGATGCTGGTGTACTTAATTCATAAATTCCCAGGTAATGAGTAGTAGCTGTGAGGCAGACCTCGAGCAAAGGCATAAGGTTTAATTTTACTTTGGAGTCTGACATTTAACATCATAGTTTTCACTTTAGTTTTGCTTGAATGCCTACCTGTTGGATGATTTGCATAATTTGAAGGGCCTAAATTAGGGCCTTGCAGCTTTATTTAACTGAACCTGCTCTTCTGCTCTTTACACACAGTTCTGTTCTGAGCCCCTGAAGTGTTCTGCATGGAAGGACAAAACAAACAGAGCTGAAATGCTTGTTTTTCCTGTAAGGGCAAGGTGAATGGGTTACAAAGACCCAAAATGACCAATGTCTTGGCAAACATTTCCTGTTGACCTCACTATTCAAGTCATGACTTTATGTTGTGCAACAATGAAATTAATATGTGTGAAACAAGGAAGGGCAGTATTATATATGCAAAGGCTTATTGTTGGTTGTCTAATGATTTTGTCTGTTTTTGATTGACAGGTACAAGCCCTTTTTTCCTTTCCAAGTGCAGCCACCACTGGCGTCATCATGTGACCTGGATATCTCCATCCGAGACACACTATTGGTGGAGGGGCGTCTACGTGTCACACTTGTTGAATGTAGCAGGTAGGGCAGACAATGTTTGACACAATCAACATTTACCTTTTTTTTTGGCAAACAAAACATGAGGGGTTAGGAAGCACACTTTACTAGCTAAAAATAGAGAAGCACTGTTATTAAAATTCTGGCCAGTGCAAGCTGATTTTTTTTTTTTCCATGTTATGGTCGATATTAAAATTCTATAATGTTTTGTCTAAATAATATTAAAAATAAAATAAGTCATTTTAAATGCTACATGTGAATTTGGGCATCACAACATTTTAATTTACAGTATGAAATGTACATATTAATTTTGAGATTTTACTAAACTCTGCATTTAACTGTTGTTAAATTATTAGTATATTTAAAAATTGGGGTGCTCACTTAAATTACTTTTAAATGAGGATTAGATGAAGGCAATTGTAATCTAAAAAATTTTAAAAAATGAAGGAAACGATTAGTTGAATATTAAAAGGAGCTATATGTAGAATTCAGAAACCCTCGTTATTAGTGACACCGGTGGCCATCAAGTGAACTGCAGCCAGCAACTTATTGCTCGCATTCGTGCACACGTAACATACAAGAGACTGAACGGGACTCAAGGCTCTGATGTACTCGATATACTGTTAACAAACATCCAAACTACATTTAGTTGAATATATAAATATGTGCTGTGCGCTTTCCTCTCAGTAACAAAATAAAAACAACTAAAATGACAGTGATGAGAAACAGCAGTTGAGAAAGCGTATGATCATAGCGATGTGGATATGTTTGCATAAACTCTGCAATTCACCAGCATGGTGTCAACAGATGAGGTTATTAAAATTACACTTATGATAGTTTGATCATAAAGATGATGATAGTTTGATTATAAAGTATTTTTGAGACTATAGACTACATAGATCTGGATATGTGAGACTATAGTTTGAATTAATCCCTTTTCTGTTGCGTCACGGCGTAACAGTGACTTTTGCAAATCTGTTTGTCCTTCGTATCAGAAGTAGCGTGAGGCTTGAAGTATGTCAGAAATAAAACGGGGCATCAATCTACTGTCGGGAATTTGTGTTCTAGTGTATCCAGTGTAAACAGCAACTGCATCACTGATTATAATGGGTTCTATTTGCTTATAAAACGGATAGTTTTGGCCCTTGATTCTGATTGGCTGAGCCGTGTTCGAAGCCGTTGTAAAATTCCGGAAAACATACAGCTGACCGCATTGCATAAGTATCGCTGTGCCACTGAATGTGTATGTTGCTGCGTCTGTCTTAGCAACCACTCAAAGCAACGTAAACATATGATTGTTCTCTATTGATTTTGTTCACTGAAGCTTACTGCATTATGTAGAAGAGTACTGTGAGAGAGATATTAAGTGACCGAGTGTATTACCTACATTCAAATGTAGCATTTTCCTTCAGGTCAGTCCTATCTTCATAAAAATCAGTTTGAATACAATCTTGTCCTTTTAACATTTAATGGGTTTTTCCGTGCCCTGCTGACAATGACAGCGCTAGTCAAAGCATTTGCGTCTTGTTCCGTGTTCACAACAAGTTTCAATATAAAAGTCTTTGCGACTGCGTGATTCGCTCATAAAAACAATCTTTGCCGCCATCTAATAGCGTAATGTAACTTCTGTTGCTGTTCAGGTCAGGGACTATTATTTCCAGCGGAAGGAAGCTTTTTAATGATTTTACTTCATGAAAGTTGCGTTGATAATTATCTTTTGGCTTTAATATTTGTATTGTGTGGTAACCAATTTATAAAATCAGTAGGCCCTGTGAAGCCGTGGTTTACAGTGAATTTACAACAGCTAAGGGGCATTGTTAGGCACTCCTTAGCTGTTATAAATTCACTGTAAACCACCGCTTCTTGATTATTGATTTTTGTCATGTTGCTTGTGTCTGGTGTGGACATGGTGTTAGCCTCTATTCTGTAGGTGTGTGCTTATATACTTGCCTTTGTTTTCTTTAGTTCTTTTTTACTCACACACAGTTGTTCAAATTGGTGGTACATATAAAACTTCATATAGTACAATGACATTTATATAAAGAATCTGAAAATATAGGTGTCTGTTCAGGCCAGGGTAGTATATACTGCTGTTTCTGTTTTCTTACTCTTTTGGGACACAAAACTAATAGACAGCCATGATATTCTAAGCCAATGAAATTTGAAATGGCCCAGTTGCAAGCTGCTGTTTGAGAACACACACACTCACACAATGCAACAAAAGCTGCATTCTTCTTACCATTGTGTGTCTTTGTGTTTTTTGTCAGATTAGTAACAGACTACAATAGTGTTTGTAATAGGCTTCCATTAATAATGCAGAGCCTCTGACAATTACAAACCCAGCTCAGCCCTGATGAATGGACACAGTTTATAGACTGCAAAATGGATCTTTGCATGTTGCATTAAGTTTAAGAGTTAAGAGTTTGGTAAACTTGCTGTTAATTAGCCATCCAGTGTGTGTTTACGCTGCTCAGTTTATGTCTCAGCTGTGCTGGGGCCTTTCCACCACCAGAGGGCAGCGGTGGACTTTAATTTGGTCAGCATTTCAAGCGGAAGTGGCAAATCCTACTCTTGGTCCTGGATGGCCAACATCCTGCAGAGTTTAGCTGCAGCTTGCCCCACTCCCAACACACCTGCCTGGAAGTCTAGAAATCTTGCTGGTTGAGGATTTAGTTGAGTTTGGAGCTAAAATCTGCAGGAAGAAGGCCATTCAAGAGCAGGATTGGCACCTCTGCTTTAGAGTTACAAATGTGATTAAAAAATAAATTTTAGAATTATTTATTTGAATTGATTGATTGTCACGCATTTAATTAAAACACTCAAGGCCAATAGAACATTTTCTGTACACAAGGCTCTAATAAATTTACATCTGTTCTTAAGTATTATATTTTTATGTTTTGTAATAAATTTACACTGCCATTAAAAAAAAAAATGTTTTGCAATATTTTTGAAAGTAGTCTCTTTATTCTCATTGAGGCTACATTTATTTGATCAACAATACAGTAAAAACAGTAAATATTTTTACAATTTAAAATAACTGTTTTCTATTTTAACATGTTTTGAAATGTATGTTTTGAAATTTATTCCTGTGATGTCAAAGCTGAATTTTCAGCATCATTACTCCAGTCTTCAGTGTCACATCATCCTTCAGAAATCATTCTAATATGCTGATTTGCTGCTCAAGAAACATTTATTATTATTTTTTTATAAACGTTAAATCTGTAAAACTGTGATGTATTTTTAGGATTCTTTAAATATAAAGTTAAAAAGGATTTACTTGAAATCTTTTGTAACATATTTACCTGGCCGCATCTGCATGATGCCTGGCTGATTGCTATTAATTAAATTATTAATTTAAAAAAAGATATCTTACAGGCTTCAAACTTTTGAATGGTAGTGAGTATATATAATAATGTAATTTTATACCCATAACGCTTCTTCTCAGGGCTTGTAATGCAAAATTTGTTAACTATGTTAGCCAGCAGATGGCAGTAGTAGCTTTATAAATTGTCATTTGAACCGAATGACTGTCGATAGTGTTTCAAAGCTAAATTCTTTTGATCACATTATTAAAACACAATTTCCTTTTTTATTTTCTCTGTCCTAACACCAATTCAGTTATTATATATATTAATGTTCTGAATCATAGTGGTATTGTAAAATAATTGAAAGTGACTTTTCTCTCTGTTCTCTCTCTAGGTTGTTTATCCTGGGCTCATATGAAAGGGAAACATATGTTCACTGCACCTTAGAGCTCAGCTCTGACGAGTGGCGGGAAAAAACTCGCAGCTCCATCAAAGAGGTACATTTAACACGTCCAGCTGCATGTGCTTCTCTCTGCCTGAGGGCGCTGCAGTACGTTTGCTGCATATATGCATAAACACGCATGTTTGATATGCATTAATAAATACACAAGCACAAGCAGACATGCAGGCCCACTGTTGTCTATAGCACAGGTCATTGGTCAAGCACAGATAGATGAACCAGTGAATATCCAGCAATAATTAAACTATAATTATTTGCTATTAATTTTAGTGTTGGCAAATGTAAGAAACGGGAGATAATGATGTGCTTCACAGCTCTACAGCTTAAAATTACTTTGGAAAATATGTCTTCACTCCTGAGGGTGTTGTTTGTGAATGCTAGTGACCATGGGAAAACGTTTAGGAAGTGTGTGTTTGTAATAATTAGAAATGACGCAGTGATATGCAAGTTATTTTCATTCAGTATAAAAAGTTCATATTGGCTGCATTTAAGTACATAGAATATCTACGCATTTAGTTTTGTTTATTTGTTGCTTGTCTACCAAAATGGGCAGCTTTGTGAAGTGCCTTGTGTCCATAATAAATCTGTAATCTATTTGTCTCTATTATAGATGTCAATTTGTCTTTCTTTTGGAGGAAGGACAAACGCGTCTAATTGCTATTGATTTATACAAATGCATATTTTGCATAAACCTTTCGTTTTGTACCTGCCAACTGCGGCTTCTTAAAGCAGTCAATGACAGCAGTTGGAAAATGTCAACTTAAATTGCTCCATTCTCATCATTTTCTTTGGTCTCTCCTATTAAGTCTGACACTAAGCTCACATCCGGTGTAGAAAGAGTAGGTTGTTTACATTTCCAAGTGACGTCACACAACTTGATGTAATATAGATTTCAACTGAAGTACGCTCACAGGTGTTCGTAAATCAGCTATTTTACAGCGGGTCATCCAATATGATTTGTAATCTATTACTGTGAGTTTTTTTTTTTTTTATTTAATTTGGCGCTGTTTGTGCTCTGATGCCAAACTCATCATTCATTTGTTATGAATAATCTTATCTTTTGGTTTGTGATAATCAAATGAGACACAAATAATCAAATGAGATGAAGCACCTTTCATTTGATAAGTATTTAATCCAATGGAATATTAAAAAAATGAATACATGGCAATATAAACAGTTGAATTTCTAGCAAAAAGAAACTATATTGTGATGCATGATTTTATACCAATAACTTATTTTGATATTAAAATTACTTGTACCATGAAATCAGATTTTGGTACTGGCCAGCCCTATTTATTGTTGTGAGTTTATGTATATACAGTTTAAAAGTTGGGGAATAGAATGATTTTTTTTGTGTTTTTGAAATAATCTCTTATGTTCTCCTAGGCTGCATTTATGTGATAAATATTTGCTTTATATTTATTGCAAACTGACCCCTTTTTTCAGGATTCTTTGGTGAATAGAAAGTTCAAAATAACCACATTTATTTGAAATAAAATTCTTTTGTAACATTATAAAGGCAATTAATGTAATTTTTGATCAGTTTAATGCATCCTTGCTGAATGAAAGGTATGCATTTCTTTAAACAAAATCTTTATAATATATACTATAAACATCTCTATATATATATATATATATATAATTAAGTAGATATAGTAGTTAAGTAGTATATATGTGTGTATTTTTTATTTGTTTGTTTTTTACTTTGTCCCATTTTTAGAAGTGCAATAATACATCTGAAATCAACAGCTGAACTAAAACTAGAAAATATTCCTTTGTGTGTGGCTGTACTTAATTAAGAAGCACAATGAGCCAGACTGTGTGTGTGTGTGTGTGTGTGTGTGTGTGTGTGTGTGTGTGTGTGTGTGAGAGAGAGAGAGATCTCTAATCACTATAACAGGCATGCTCCAGCACTGACACAGCATGTGTTTGTATGCTTGATGACTCTACATTGATTTAAGGGTTCACATATTTAGCATTAACCAGTCCCATCACTAATGACTTGCAATGCAGTGTTTGAGTGGCTTTTTGTGTAGCGAGTGTGTGCATGCATGCTTAAGTGTGTGTTTGAGTAGACACCCATATGAATGTGCAAACATGCAGGCATGTTTGTTTGAAATACAAAATTGATCACGGAGATGCAGATGCACACTGGCCGCTGTACGTTTCACCTCGTTTTTATCAGCTTCCCCCAGACCCCCAGATTCACAGACCGCAGCAGGGTTTCAAACACAGGATTAGTACAGATATCATCTGGAAAAGGTCATTGTTTTCTTTCCCTCTCTCTCTCTCATGTTCTCCCACCCTTTAGTTACTCTCTCCACTTGCTGTCTCTTTCCTCTTTTTGTTTTTTCATCTCTCTCCATTAGGCTCCTCATATCCTAAACTAATTTTATATGTTCCACATGTGAAACAGCACTGTGATTTCTTCTCATAAGTGCATGTGTACAGTATACATGGTATTTACATGGTACTCCTGGGTATAACCATGGTATGTGCCCAAAAGAACATGTGCATGGTGCACTTGTGACACACTTTTCGTCTTCGTGTGCATGCTAGGGGATTGTTGTTGTTTTTTTTTTTTTTAAACACAATCTAAACACTAAAGTGTTAAAGCATGTTTTCTTAGCTTACGCCTCTGGTGCAGAGAGGCTAACACTGCTATCAGTAATAAGTAAGTGATACTGAGCCTCTGGGGTCTTTTCATTTGTTCTTATCTTCCAGCCGCTCTCACCATCGACCTGCACCGCCCTGCAGTCACGCACCCGTCGATGCCCATTTCCAGCACACCTCAGTGTACGTGGCCATCTAGAGATGTTAGAGACTGCAAGCAATGTCCATGCAAAGAAACCCTTTTTTAAACGAGCATATGCCGTGTTACGTCCCTGTGGTAATATCAGGGTACTCTAAATCAATAACCTGGCCTCACCATAAAATTATTATATTATATTATATTTAAAAATTATATAAAATATTTTATGGAAATTGAGTGTGCAAACTATAAAATGATTATTCAGCCAGGCCATTGTGACCCATGCCCAGTGGAAATTTTTTTTTATTTCTGTGTGGACATTTCTGTGCAGTCATCAGGCTTTTGCTCAACTGAAATATTTTCTATTATTGTTATTACAGATGCAAGATTCATTAGAAACATGTTAAAGAGTTAGTTCACCCAAAAATAAAATTTCTGTCATTAAGTACTTGCCCTTATGTCATCCCAAACCCGTAAGACCTTTGTTTGTCTTCGGAACACAAATTAAGATATTTTTGATGAAATCAGAGGGTATCTGATCCACACATATATAGGCAGCAATGACATTGCACGTTTTGAGGTCCAGAAAGGTACTAAAGACATTGTTAAAACCGGCAACGTGACCACAGTGGTTCAACCTTAATATTTTGAAGCGACGAGAATACTTTTTGTGCGCAAAAACAAAACAAAAATACCTTTCTGGACCTCAAAAGGTGCAATGTCGTTGCTGCCTATGAGTGGATTAGATACCCTCAGATTTCATCAAAAATATCTTAATTTGTGTTCAGAAGACAAACGAAGGTCTTATGGGTTTGGGACGACATGAGTGTAAGCACTTAATGACAGAAATTTCATTTTTGGGTGAACAAACCCTTTAAAGTGCCCCTATTATGGATTTTTGAAAATCACCTTTCATGCAGTATGTAATGTAGCTGTATATGAATGTAAACAGTCTGCAACGTTGTAAAGTTGAAAGTGCATCATAAATAAAGTTATTGTCTCTCAAAAGAAAGAGTCGACTCTGTACCGCTTAAATGAGTCGTTTAGAATTCGAATCCAGTTTCCGTGAAGTTCACATGTCACAAGTTAACACATTTGCATAATGCCCGCCTATGTTCTGCGTGGACATCCCGCGAAAACATGAACACCCCTCAAATGTTGTAGCTCCTTCGTGTGGATAACATGTCGACGATACGCTGTGCTCTGTGCTGTCAAAGTAAATTTTTACTTCCAAAGGATGAGGCTGTGAAGAATCAGTGGTTAAAAATGGGACAGTACCCACTTCATTTGGACCTTAGTCCTTAGAATCACAACCTGTAAGTATGATTAAATATTGATGTATATATTTTATACCTAGTGTTCAAAAAAATACATAGTTTTGTGTTTTATGTCTCCGGCTAACTCACGTTATCTTACTGAAATACTTCTGTTAATCAGCTGTGGGCCCACTATTACCTAAAATTGTGTCCATTAATGCAGATTGTCTGTCGTTCGCTCTTACTACTTTGAGTAATGATAAAGGATGGAGCAAGATTTGTTTTACAAACTTTAATGCTACATCAGTCATTCACATTAGTGCTCAGCTAATGTATTGCATCTGTTATTGATACAGTTAATAATACATTTTCCACATGTGCAGCGCAATAAATTAGAAATAAACACATCGGTTTGTTGATGGACATACACTTGTTAATGCTGATGCTGAGGAATTACAGTTGCAACATCTCATGATGAATGTCAAACTGAGTAGCGTATCACTGAGAAATGTCCTGCTCAAGTCGTCCTTGCAATGGAGGTTTGGGTTGAATAACTAGTTCTTCCAATATTTCATTATCGGACTCGCGGTCAGATTGATATGGTAAAATCGACGCCACCATTACTGTCTTTACAGTGTGTACAATCGCTGAGCTTTAGGAAGCTTCCGGAGCTGAATCAGTCATGGTAATGGGCGCTTGTTTCCGACTTGCGCTGTAAGTGGTAGACCAATCACAACAGACTGGGTCGTCTAGCCAATCAGAGCAGAGCAGGCTTGCGGAAAGAAGAGAGACTGATTCATCCAATGAGTTGTTTGAGAATCATTGAAAAAGGTGGTGATGTGCAATGAATATTATGAGAAAATGAAAGTGTTTTTTGACCTTTGATGCATGTAAACATGTTTTAGGAGACCTAAACAGAATTAGGAACCTTTCAAATAGTATAATAGGGGCACTTTAAACATTGCTGTGAGAGTAACACTGTCTTCAAAAAGTGATCTGTGTGAGTTTATTACAATCAAAATAACACGATTGAGCACTGCAGGGGGTGTGTGCACTGTGTTTATTTGTGTATTGGACTGTGCACGTACATATGTTAGTGTGTGTTATGGGAATCTCGCTCAGTCACTGGGATTTTTTTCCCATCACTGTTGTTTAGAGGGTTGTGACATTGTTTAAAACATGTTGCCTCTTGTCATTTCAGATCAGTGGCTTTTTTTCCTTTTCTTCCTTTTTTTATTTATTTATTTATTTATTTTTTTGGAAGTATTTTTGTTTGAGTATGTTTTATATTTGAAGTTCTGTTATGTCCATATAGCTTTTGTGATGTGTTTGTGTATCATTTTAGATGTTTTGCAGTTGAATGTTCCTTTGACATGCACACACATGTACTTGTACTAAATTTTGTCTTCAGTTTGTGGTGTGTGGGTTACGCAGCTGCCGTGTTGGCTTGTTTCCATTTGCCCACCTTGATTTAAATCTCATTTAAAGCAAAGACAAATAACCCTCTGTATACCTGCTTTGTCAGGATATCAGTACAGAGTCCTATTCATCTCAGCTTATTTAGATAAAGACATCTCTTATAATGGTTCTGAGATGGCTGTTTCATCCGCAGCACCCTCTCTTATCACAGACCTCTGTGGGCAGTTAGTAGGTAGCCAAGAAGACTGGCTTTTGGGACTTATATATATATATACCTGTGTGTGTATATAGGGGCACTTTATATATATATATATATAATATATAACATTGTTAGTCGTGTGACTTTTTATAGTACACCTTTTAACCCTAAGATTATTCAGGTAGGGTAAGGTAAGTCAGCTCTAGCCTAAACCATAAAGTACTCACCAGCCGGAGAAGACAATATACATAGAAGACTACCTTGTGGTTGTTCTTTATTGAGGCTCAGTTTGTAGTTATAAGTAAAGTCTCACGGAAGGCAATCGTAAAAATAAAATATCTCTCTTATTGGTTACAATACAAAGCAGTTAATGCAAAATGAAACAAAATAAAACTTAAATCAGCTTAAGCTAAAAAGCTCTATAACCGAACTTTATCCAGCAATATTGGAGATGCTGTTAAGCGCCCCTCGTTAGGGTATCAGGTGTCCTTCTACGCTTAATGCAGGTAGCATCTGAGGAGGCCTTTTACTCCTCAGACTTTTATACTAATTTTTGGGGAATTGCAACTTCATCAATTGATCAATGCCAATGATCCAATCTTCCTGTTGTAGGTGTATCAGTCTCTGTACCTCTTGCTTACTAAGCCAGATGTCCTTTCTTTGTCGCATATTATTGTAATACAATGTTCATAATGTAATAATTTTCTCAAAACGTAATAAAATCTTGAGCTCATAATGTAATAATTTTTACATTATGAGAAATTTATTACATTATGAACTCACCAAATATTTTCATAATTGTAAGACAAATATGTGTATTAGTTTTGTACTTCATATGCATTTGTTTTCCATATTTTAGCATTGATTCAGTGTGGGTCATAGTTTGTTTTTTTTTCTGATTTAAAGGCACAATATGTATTTTTTCGTCACTAGAGGTCGCCTATTCAAAACAAAGGCGTAGCTTGATGACGCAGAGACTGAGTGCGGAATCATGGGAGATGTTGTCTTTACCTCACAGCCAGGGGAAAAGAATCCGACGGGACTCGGACAGAAATCATGTTCATGGATAAGATTATTAACGTTACTGTAGTATGAAGCAGAGCAGGGCCAAGTGCTGTGGGAGTGGAACAAGGCCGCTGGAGAGATTGCTAATGAGACACAAGCGCGATACACGGCTCGAGAGCAGCGGAACTTTTATTATGCCACAGTCGGCGCTTCCGCTTCTACCGTCAAGCGTATGTGGGGTAACGCCGTGCTGTTTTATCATATTAAATACATTTGAGTGTGTTGAAAATTGTTATAACGTTACTCTGTGCGTTCGCTCAGCGGCTGCTTTGAGACACTTGTTGCAGTAAGCTAGATCAATATTAGAATATCATATTAATATAATCAAGAAAACGAGATTCAAAAAATAAGACTAAATGTGTTGAGCTATATAACAATGATTAGTTTTCTGTCTATAAATGTACCCAAACAGTTGTTCCCTTGTGTAATAAAACATATAATATATTAAAGCGTTTTTGGTGTCCATGATTTTTACAAAATAAAACAAGAAATCAATGATAACGCGGGTATGATGTCATTGATAAGTGATGCACGGACACGGTCCGTGTCCTGGTTAAAATTGCTTATTTCTCTGGATTTAAACATTCTTGGAAACATCTGGGATAATGTAAGTACACAAGTCAACAAAATATATAACACTGTTCTAGTGGTTTTTGGATATTTTAATCCCAAAATATTACATATTGTGCCTTTAAATAATAAATAGCCATTAGCCAGGCCATTGGAAAAAACATTTTCTTAATCAGTAGGCTAATTTTGTTTTGCTTTCCAGTAAAAATCCTTTAAACATCCTGAAAACAGTGTGTGTATGTATGTATGTATGTATATATATATATATATATATATATATATATTTTTTTTTTTTTTTAATTTTTTTATTTTTTTTAATAAAATTTTTTTTTTTATACAGTGCTCATGAAGGGCTTACAGATTATTGGCACTTTTGCTATATGGGATTCCCAGGCTGTTTTGCTAGTTTGTATTTCCAATTGATTTTGCTCTGTGTGCCAGTGACGATAAACCAACTAATTTGACAGCCGTCCCTGTGCATGACCGAGCGTCTGATGGGTGTATTACCGACGGCACAGACACCAACACTCATTGCTGGCTATTCCAGCCCCATTGTTAAATTAATCCCAGCCACGCCCTCCACAACAGAAAAAGCAGCACACTGATTGGTTGGTAGAGTCTTGATGCATGTGACACGCAAACAACATAGTTTTAATATGTTTAAGAGATGACGCAAGTTGTGACAGATAACGGAAATGTTATAACACAACATTATTTCTAATAAATCAATATTCTGGAGATCAATTTAATGGATTTCTATCTTGAGGCGCAGACAGGCACACTTTTTGCAGCCACAAAGATTTGTATCTTAATGACGTTACTTTGCAAAGTGCTAGAAATTGTCATGATCCATTACAGCATTTTTTTGCGAGGCATTGTATGGAAAAACCTTTCTTGTCTTTAGTCAGTTGTGTAGCAGCACAGTAGGATTTTCAGCCAGTTGACTCTTGTTCCCCCCGGCCAAGTGTACGGGGTCGGGGTCGGGGTCAGGGTCGAGTGACTTTAACTTTGTTCTGAAGTATGTATTGCCCACAGTCAGCTGCTGGTGTATTTTTAGTTAATTGTTGTTTGTACTGGGGTGTCTGACAGGCCAGCTGCTCTTTGTCTGTGCTGCTACGATTTGATGCAGTCTGAAGTATATTGCTGCTAAATCTCATTTTTATGCAGTTTATTGCTGCTCTCTGCTTGTCCGGGCACCTTCCCTGGAAATAAAAAGATTGGATAAAGGAAAGAGAGAGAGAGAGAGAGAGAGAGAGAGAGAGAGAGAGCTGCAGACAGATCTAGACTAGAGAGGACCATGAGGCTCTAACGTTATATAGCTTCATTTACAATTACTTTTTCTTTATTTGCTTTGCTTTTTTCTTCATTTTCTTCCTTGCTTTTCCTTTCCTTTCCTTTCCTTTCCTTTCCTTTCCTTTCCTTTTCTACCTTTCCTTTCCTTTCCTTTTCTTTTTTTCTTTTCTTTCTGTACTCCTTTACATAATTTCCTTCATCTTTTCTTCCTTGCTTCCTTTCCTTATTTTTTTTCTGTTTTGTCTATTCCTTCCTTCCTTCTGTACTCTTTACATAACTTCATTCATCTTTTCTTCCTTTCTTCCTTTCCTTATTGCTTCTTTTGTGTTTTTTCCACTTCCCATCCCTTCCCCTTTCTATTCCCTCCCTTCCCTCTTTCTTTTCTAAACTTTCCTTTACTACATCTTCCTATTTGTCCATTTGTTCCCTTCCTTCTTTCTTATTTTATTTCCTTTCTCTTTTTCTTCCTTTCATTTCCTTTTCTTTTCCAATTCCCCCCTTCATTTCCTTTTCTTTACCAATTTCCCCCTTTGTTTCCTTCCATCCTTTCTTCCATTATTTACTTTCCTTAGTAATTCACCTTACCTTTTTCTTTCATCATTTCCTTTTCTTGTTTCTTTTCTTTTCTTTTTTCTTTTCTTTTTTCTTGAATTCCTTCCTTACTTTTCTTACTTTTCCTCTCTCTTTCCTCCCTTTCTTATCCCTTTCTTATTGACAGTGTTTGACACACATTTTGAGGTTTCTCACTGGCACTTGATGTGGCCAGTGAGAAACCTCAAAATATGTGTCAAACACCATTAATTTCTTGCAGTCAGATTGGGGCCAGGCATTAGTCTACCCTTCGTTCAGAGTCCATTGCTCTTTGAAGCAAAATGTCACCTGTTGAATATACAGCTGCAGTGGAGGGTTTTATAAAGCCATAAATCTTTTGACAGTATCAGACAGCTGCTGATTGCATGGGAAAGGGACATTTGAAACTTCACTTTTAAGTAACTGACTCAGTTTAAGCTTAGAGAATGAAAATGACAAACAAAATGCCAGAATGATAAGGACAAACTCTTGCCACCCCCCCTCACCCCGCATGTTGGATGGCCTTTGAGTGCTGATACGACAGACTCTTCATTTTCCCTTTCCATCTGTCATTTGGTTGTTCTCGTTCTACCTTTGTCCCGTTCGCGTGTGGGTTAATCTGAGGGCGGGCCCATGTAGATTAGGGGACAGATCCTGAGCGGGTGAATAACAATGAAGGCGCTAAAAACGGAACCGACTCGGACGGACGTTGAAGAACGCTGTGGCCGCTGTGAACAATTGCAAATGAGAGGGATGAGAAGGGTCTTGTTTTTTGAATGTCCCCCGTCTCCATAACAACCCTCCCTTTTGTGTGGCACTCTCTGAAAAGCCTCCTCCTATCACAAAAACATGAAACATGAAAATTCAGCCCGTCCGTGATGAGACACGACTGCATTCATCTCAGCTTTGAAAAAATGCGTGCAAATCAGTGTTTCCTGGAATAGGATTGTCCACAAACAGAAAATGAGAAGCAATTAGTGCAACTTGCTGAGCCCATGGTTGAGGGTTTCTTCCAAGATATAACGGCTTATTCTATTTTTTTTCAAAATGTGTAATAATAAGTAGTACTTAAGTTTGCTTTGGAATCAGCAAATTTGTGGTAGTTTGTTTTGTGAAGGTTTTTATGATGTGCAAATTGTTTCTCTCTAACTCATAACTTTGAGACTGAACTGGATAAAGCAGATTTTGAATATTATAACCTCATGCCATTGTCTTGTAACTATGTGTGACAGAGTGTTTTGTTAATTTGCGTGGATTGGAGGATGGGTGAAAAGACGAAGAGCTAATGATTGAATTAGCAGAGTGTCAGAAAAGGGCAGTGTTGACGATATTCCACCACGCCATCAGTTATTATGCTACATGTGACTCAAACCAGGGAACTTAATATAACATACATTAATCCACAGCAATGCTTCATGCTTAATTATCCTCACTCCCTGCCAGCTTTGGCCATCACACATTTTGAAATTGAGTTTTCATCGAGCTCAGAAAATTCTCAATATGACATTTGAACTGTTTAATTTTTAACCTTTTTACTAATGGGATAATTTAAAATAAACGTTTTCCCTTGGTCTGCGGATACATAAATCTTTTATATCCTTGCAGTGTTGGTGTAATACTGAGGGGAAAAAATCATTAAGAACCTTTACAGAAGACAAAATTCAGATCAGATGTGTATCTGTGTATATGTGTGTATGTATACTTTAAAGAAAAAAATACTTCTTTTCAGAGAATATAGATATAGAAATGTTCACTTCTATTTTCACCAGATCTTTCTAAAATCTTCCATCCATCCACATGGATGGATCAATCTAAGTCTCCTTTCTTTCACATCTCTTTTTGAAGTAAATTAATCACTAGAGCTCTCTCTGTGTCTGTGTCTGTGTGTGTGTGTGTGTGTGTGTGTGTGTGTGTGTGTGTGTGTGTGTGTGTGTGTGCGCGCATGCCTTGCGGGGACTGCTACCCTATACTCTAACACTAATCTCTCTGACATGTGCCAGATGATTCGATTACTGACCATTGCTCTGACGGCTCTCACTACAGCATCAGGACACCGAACCCAGCCATTGTGTGTGAGAAAGACACAGAGTGTTTGTGCAGTAGAACTGGCCAATATACTGAAACTAGATAGACAGATATTTTTCAGCCTTTAAATAGTATCTTTTTATATGTTTGCTCTGAAATGACTTAAAAGAGTGTTTTTCAATCAGAGGAATTCATTTCATCAGGGGAATCAACAGCTGTTGTGACCAGTTACATTCAAAATGTTTAATGTAAAAAGTAAAATTCAAAATGTAGTTCTGTTTTCACCCCCTTTTTCACTAAATGGAGAAACCCTAACCATACGGAGAAAGCTAGAATATATATATATATATATATATATATTTGTGGAATTACTCTTTGATTAGTGTTTTCTCTCTTTGCTAGGTGGTGGGAGTGAGTCCGTATGCTTGCCGATTTTAATTTCGTTAGCTCAGGTTGCGGATAAAACTAACAGATTGAGAAAAAAAAAAAAAAAAGAAAAAAAAAAACTTTCATTTTAAAGAGAAACAGGCTCTCAGGAGACATAGGGCATACAAAAGGTCTGTGCTTCACTTTCTCAGAGATTGTTCATGCGTCTGTATTGGTCTAAAGTTGCTGAAGGCTGCTGCCTCGATCCTTACTGTCTGCGTCAGTCATTGAAACACGTCAAACCACATTACATTTCCAGTGAGTTGTTCCATCATTGTGTGATGATGGATCTTTTTACCGAACTCCTCGTTCACTCAACAAAGCACAAAATAAACCTGCTGCTGCTTTGTTGATTCTGTTGATTTATCACATAATCACCTGTGGCACGAATGTTTGACTTGGCACGATCTCTGTCAACTCTCAGGACTGCTGTGCATTTGATCTGGAAGCTAGGTTTGCTCGATTATGGCAAAAATCATAATAACGATTATTTTAGTCAGTATTGAAATCACGATTATTTAAAACTTGGTGGGTGATATGATCAAAGTCTTTTCATGATGTGTAATTTTAGATACTTTAGCAAAAACTATAGGTTAACTAATGCAAGTAAAAGGTCCTCAAAACAGTGACAGAAGTCAGCAATACAATAAGAAACGAATTACAAACAAATCTGACAAATAAATACAACAGAACAAAAATACAAATTAAATAAACAGTGTTTTAAGTTTTTCAGGAAGATGTACCAAACAGTGGTATTCAGACAAGTAATTAGCCTACAACAGAAATTTAATGAAGTAATCAAATGTAAAATAACACTGCTGTATACATTAAATATACACTAATCCTTATTACAACTACAAAAGTTATATATTCAAGAGCGGTGAGTGATTTTTATCTTTGTCTTTTGTTGTTTGATTAAAATTAATGACAGACTGCAGCAGGTTTATTAGGCTACTGTCACTTTAAGGGTGCTTTCACACTAGCACTTTTGGTGGACACCCGGATTCGATTGATGTCAGAGTTTGGTTTGTTTGGATGATGTGAACCCGCGAACCATATCTGAGTCTGTTTAAAACGGGTACGGTTCATGTGAATCCGGTATGGTTTGCTACTGATATCAATGCAGTCGTACTAAATCGTGGAAGTGAACCGCTATTAATGACATATGATTTGATTCAAAATGTGTTTCCTGACGAGCGTGACTGGTGTACTGCAAGCAGAGAGCTGTATATCACAGGAATACATTAAAATTTAAAACATATTTCACAATATTACTGGTTTTTCTGTAATTTTGTTTGAATGAATGCCACCTTGGTGAGCATAAGAGACTTCTTTCAAAAACATTAAAAAGTCTAACTGACCCCAAATGTTTGCTGAACCCAGGGTAAGCAAAGTGTGTATCAATTATGTGTTTTCTGTCAGGCATCATGATTATCACCTTAAGTGAAGGATAAGAGCATCCTCTGAAAAGGGTAGATTTATATAAGCCAGTCAGGGAGAAAGGTGTGGGATGAAGGGAGTGGGAGGATGAATGAAATGGATAGCAGGAAAAATGGAGGTAGAGAGAGAAATGAAGAGTGGGAGGTTTGGCTGAACACACACAGTCACTCCTCCAGCAACAGGTGTACACACAAGGCAACTGTCCGTTCGGCACAATAGCTTCAATGGGCATCTGTCAACAATCACACCGCTGCACGTAACGTCTACCACCTACTAACACGTATACACTCACTCACTGACACCTGATGAGTAGAAGGAACCTTCCATTTTGTTGTACAGTGTGTGCGTTTGTGAGTGTTTTGGGCTGATGTTGTGTGACATGTTTTCTTTCTCTGAGCAGTTATTCATCTGTCTGTCTCTTTGAGTGCACAGTACGATTTGATGCCTGTGCTCATTTAGAGGCAATATTAGGGTGGCCAAGCATTTCACCGCATGCATTTTTTTTGTGCTGTGCATATGAAAGAGTGAGAGACTCATGTTCTTTCTTTGAGAGGCATCAGAAAAACTAGAAAAGTAAATGAAATCAAAGTTGCTGTTTTGTTACTTAAACAATAATTCAAAGTCATTATTTACTCACTGTCATATTACTTCCTAGCCTATTTTACTTAATATCTTCCATGGGACACAACATGTTGTCACTATATGTTGTTTTTTGATCTTTTATTTGTGCCTTGCAAACTTAAATATTTGATTGCATATTATTTATAGAATATTATTGATGTACACTACCATTCAAAATTTTGGGGTCGGTTAGATATTTTTGAAAGACTTACAGCCTTATGACCACCAAGGCTGCTTAAATTTCATTAAAAAATTATGTAAAACAGTAATATTGTGAAATATGATTAAAATTTAAAATATTTTTTTCTATTTCAATATATTTTGAAATGTAATTTTATTCCTGTGATAATAAATAATGTAAGTCTTTAATGTCACTATTGATCAATTTAATTTATCCCTGCTAAATAAAATAGTTGATTTCCCCCTTACAGACCCAAACTTTTGAATGGTAGTTATATTCCTAGCTAGTGTTGCTTAAAAAATACAATAAATTGCTGTAACTTTTATTTTGTAATACGTTGCTAATATGTTGAAAATACTGGCAGAGCAACTACAATTCATAATTCCTTCTTTTATATTTCACAGAAGAAATTAAGTCATATGAGTTTGGCATGACAAATGGGTGAGAAATGATGACAGATTTAATTTTATCAGCTGTAGTCTTGTTTTTATCGCGCTCCTATTGAATGTGTGTAATGGTATTTAAGTGTTGTGTTTTAATTCTGACATTTATGCTGTAATCAATGGAATTGACCTGAAAATGTCCCGCAGGCCCCGTGTTTGTTTGTTGAAAAGCTGTTTTATATTTCCGTGATACTTGATGTGAGGGTGTATCTTTGAACCTTGTGGTGATGAGGTGAGACGGACAGCAAATTGACAGATGAACAGCGTCCTCACGTACCAGTCGGAGCGGCAGCAGTCCGTTTACCTGCACTCAACACATGCAGACACACAGTAACGCACGCAATGAGTGTGTGAGCGTTCCTCCTGCTGTGACTTTCCATGGTTGTGTAATTACCCCTTAGCCACCACTCAGCTACAGAAATCGCCTGTAATTGCCGCTCAATGTCGCCGTTTGGTTCCTGTGTCAGACAAATCTTTCTTTCTCGCTTTCATTTCTTCTCTCTCACTCTTTGAATCTTGTCATTTTGTCATTCTAAAAGTGGAAAAACAAAGGTACACGTTAAGCACAGATGTCTTTTTCGCCCTAGTTTTTATTTATTTTTAGATTTAATGCAGATTCTTTTGTTTTCTACTCTAATTCCAAGTGTCTTGGTTCCCATTCAGTTGTGGACAACGAAGTCTGTTGGGTGTGCTTTGGTTGTCATATTCTTTTAAGCAGAAAACTTGACCTTGATGCTCATTCAGTCTTAGTAAATGCATCATATAATGTAGGTCCAACCAGTTCTGATGTTGAGGTACAATATGTACCTGTACCAGAAGACTTCGATCCGAAAGTAATTTTAGTGCTTAAGGTTAATATCAGATGAAAGTCTTCTCTAGATTACAGCCCTTGTCCACCATGCAACAAACAATGGTGTCTTGTTTTCTGTGTTTGTTTGTTTCAGCAATTGAACATTAAATCTAGAACATCAGTTTAATTCCGAATCACACAGGTGGTGAATAAGGAGTTTCCTCACATAGACTTTGCTTTTTCCTGAACAGGTTGCAATGAATTATCCCAAACATGCCGGTTAAGAAGACCATCAGTGGCCTCAAAAAAGCCTGAAGCTTTTGTTTTTCTCCCACAAACCCTCTCTGACATGTGTAAAGGGTAGGATCAGGTTGTGTCCTGAGGGAAGAAATGTTCAGAATTAATCATCTCTGTGGAGAGTTTAACAGCATCCCTTCAGACATTAAGATTTATGTTCCTGTGTGTTTATTTTGTCTGTTATAAACAAACTTATCTTCGGCGTCTCTGCTAAAAGATGACATGTATGCAAATAGTATTGGCACAAGTGCTCTCTCTTGTCTCTTTTCTTACTCATTCCCATGGCTACCACATGTGCCCTCCTTTAAAAGCAATTCAATTATGTAAAAAAATAGCTTTGACGTAATTTATGATGAATCAGCTGACCATTCTTGTGACGTTCACTTGACCATTATAAACAGGAATATTCACATCAAACATTTTATAAAATAAGAGTTATTAAAAAACCTGTGTATATTACAGTGAAAACAGCAAACAATGGCAACATCATTACGATAATATATCAGTGTTAAATATTAATAAATGTTAAATGTATTATTAATAACATTCAATATAATTCAGTATAATATAAAATTATATAGGGCTTTGGAACTATCCGTTTTATATTGATGAATTTGGGTGTTTTTTGTTAGTTGCCTTCAAAGAAATTACAGAGGGTTCTTAAATGTTTCTATAGACAGTTAGTCATTGGTCAAAACTGGGCAAGTCAGTCTTCAGCTTGCCAGCTTGAGTAGATTGTCTGTTTTTTCATCCCATGTTTAACTCAATCAGTGCCCTTCTCAAGGGTTATAACAAATGACAGCAGCAAAATTACAGTCATCCATCTCAGCAGCATGGATCTGCATCCTGTCTTTTCTTGCCCACCCCCAGCACAAACGAAGGGGAAAGAGAACAAGGGAGACACAGAGGACATGTCATGGAAAGATCAATGAAAAACAATCTTACTAGTGTTTGTGCAACTACTGTACAGTCCAGATCATCATTTTTGTTTCTTGGCGGATCTAGTGGAATTTTTCCTTACGTTGGCACACTGACTTGCTCCTTGTGTACCTGATGTTGTATGGTGTCAACCCAAGCTGCAGGTGGAGCTGCAGGTGGATATTGTGATGCAGGCTTCGTGATGCAGCCAGCCTCGAACAGCAGCTGCTACTTCGTGGCACGTTTAGAGTGAAATTAGCAGTAATTGCAGACCTCCCATGCCTTCGTTTCAGAGAGCATTGTTTTATCACCATGAAAATTGTTGGATGTGATGGGAAGAGAGAGCTTTGTATAGAAAGTGAAGGCTGTCTTTTTCACGTCATAATGTAGGTTGTCCGCCCTAATTATAAACTGCTGTTGCTGTCAAAGGATAAGCTTAAACTGTCTTTTGGCTTAACTGCTATTGTTCCTATCAACTAGTTACAAAAAAGCTTCCCCTAACTTCTCCTATCCTGTCAAGTCCCACTTGGTGATCTTATGACTTAAAGTAATGTATGCCGGAAGAACACCTGCAATAAAGAAAAGATGTAACAATTTACAAAGCTATTGGAATCTAATTATTATTGTGAAGCCCCAGTTTCTTCAATTACACAACCTTTTCATTAAGATTATTAGCAAATCTGATATTGTTTCCCTTTGTTTTGTGTTGCAGACAGAGGTGATCAAAGGACCATCTGGCAGCGTGGGGATGACTTTCAGGCATGTTCCGGCCAGTGATGGTGACACGGTGCATGTGAGCATAGAGACCATCACCCCAAACTCCCCAGCTGCCCTGGCGGACTTACAGAGAGGAGATCGCCTCATTGCTATTGGAGGTTAGAGACTACATAAATTTACTCCTTACCATTTAAGCGGAATGTTTGACATAGTGGGTAGGTCATTTAATGCCCAATTTCATAAGATTTGATAGTACATTTGCAAAGCTTAAAGTGTTGTTCATGTCTGTTTACACAGGAGTCAAAGTGACGTCCTCTGTCCAAGTGCCGAAACTGCTGAAACAAGCTGGAGAGAGAGTGATAGTGTTATATGAGAGGCCGGTCCGTCACCAGGTGCCTGCTGTGGGCTTGGGGACACTCCAAGAACCCCTTGGCCCAATGGAGGAGCCAAGCTATCTTCCTCAGCCTGGGGGCTACGAGGAGGACCCAGCCCCAATAACCACCATGGACATATCTGATAACAGAGACAATGACTCTGAGTTTGAGGAGCTGATCGTTGAATCCAAATCAACTGCAGCTCCAGTCACTGTTGACACTAAGGAGGATTTCCTGCTCTCTGTAAACCAAAGTCCCAAAAAAACTGTGGCCAACCTGGCCAAGCCCCTTGGTTCCATCTCGCCAATTCTCAACCGCAGGCTGAACCTTCAGTCCCCACTCAAACCCCAGCCCAAAGAATCACCAAAGCCGCCAAATGTCAAGACTGCTGAACCCTCTGAACAGCCACAGAGACCAACTGTGCCCCCTCCTCCACCACCTGCACGCCCTCCTGTTCCTCCTAGACCACATATAAAAGTCACATCTGCCTCCTCAGAAACCCAAAGCCTGGTAGAAGGTAATGAACCTGCAGTGGAAAAAAGTCCAGAGAAAACGCAACCCATTACTGGCAATGGCGAAAAACCATTAGAAAAAATCCCTGTTAAGTCACCAGAGTCGAGGCCTGTGAGCAAGCACCCAGAGCCCACAGAGGAAATCCTAAATATTCCAGCCACAAACAAACAAGATTCAGCCAAAGACAAGATATCTGAGAGCTCCTCCAACACTAGGGACAGTGTAGACGAGCAGGGTCTCTGGGAATCATCGGAGACTATGTACCGCAGCAGAACTGCTCGCTGGAACAAAGCCTCTATGGTCTTTGAAGTGGAAAACAACCACAAATTCCTCAATGTAGCACTTTGGTGCAAGAACCCCTTCAAGCTCGGTAGTCTCTTGTGCTTAGGGCATGTCAGCTTGCGCTTGGAACACATAGCACTGGAATGCTTATCTACGTCATCTGCGGAATATCAGAGTACCTTTCGTCTGTGTGCTCCTGAACCAAGGGCCAGCGTCAGCCGTACCGCTTTGCGCAGCTTGAGCACTCACAAAGGTTTCAACGAGAAACTCTGCTTTGGAGATGTTACACTCAACTTCACTTACCTGGCAGATGGGGAGTCAGATCTGTCCAGTGGACTTATAGAGCGTGAGCGGGAAGGGATTCTTCAGGAAGAGGACTTGAAAGACCGGGAAAAGGAACGGGAGCAGGTGCTCGTGGTAACCCGGGATGAACAGAGTTACAGCGGCATGCAAATAGGAGAGATGCGGCACAATTTTCAAGACACTCAGTTCCAGAATCCCACTTGGTGCGAGTATTGCAAGAAGAAGGTGTGGACCAAAGCTGCCTCGCAGTGCATGACCTGTTCTTATGTTTGTCACAAGAAGTGTCAAGAGAAGTGCCTAACAGAGCACCCTTACTGCGTAGCCGCGTCAGACCGGCGTGGGGCAGATCCTGAGGCAAAGTCCACCATTAATCGGGCAACTACTGGCCTTACACGTCACATTATCAACACTAGCTCTCGACTTCTCAATCTGAGGCAGGTGCCCAAAACCAGACTTCCAGAACAGGTTGCAGAAATAGGATCAGGGGTGGTGGAACCTTCTCCGAAACACACGCCTAACACATCTGACAACGAGAGCAGTGACACAGAGACCTATGCTGGGGGCAGTCCTTCCAAGCAGCCACCTGGTAGCGGTGGCTCCAAACTAGTGCGTAAAGAAGGTGGGCTAGATGACAGCGTGTTCATCGCCGTCAAAGAGATTGGTCGAGATCTTTACCGTGGCCTCCCAACAGATGAGCGTTCGCAGAAACTGGAGTTTATGTTGGACAAGTTGCAGCAGGAGATTGACCAGGAGTTGGAGCATAACAACTCTCTAAATCTGGAAGAACGAGAGACGATTGACTCACGACGCAAGGCCCTCATCTCTGCAGCTCTGGCCAAGTCCGGTGAACGACTCCAAGCTTTGACTCTGCTCATGATTCACTACCGTGCTGGCATCGAAGACCTAGAGTCTGTAGAAAGCACCTCACCATCTGAACAGCATGGCTTTCCGAAGGCGAAAGCCGAGGGTCTGGAGGACGCCCTGCTGGGCACAGAAGTGTACGACAGTGACATTTGCAGTCCCGTTGATGTTCAGATGCTGGATGAGATTACGGAGGAACAGATCTGTGTAGAGGCGTTGCCGTAAAGATGACAAAAGGCATCGGGGCTTGGGACTCAAGAACAAAGACTTTTTATCATGTATGATTTGGATTAAGGTTGACCTGTGAGCGTTCCACAGGTGATTGTGAGGTTTGCAAAAGTATTCCTGAATATCACTGCAATGTACTGTCATTTGAATTTTGTGAGAGTGTCAGTAGTTTACCAGATTTTTTTTTTACATTTTAATTTTTTAAAATAAATAATTCCCCCCATCTTTAGTCTTTTAGTTGCAGTTGTAGAGGACAAAACCATCAATCTGAATACGTTCAGCAGTATTACATAAAATACGCAAAATATGAGTTCCCATGACATCTTGATCAACCTGCCTTACCTGAATGGTGTAGTCAATTTTTTAAACATAAGCTTCAAAAGGGAGAGTCAGTGTGAAGCAAGATGAGCTTGAATACGTATTTTTATTCAAACTTTGTGTATTAGTACAGACTGAATTATATACATGTTTGCTGTTAGTGATGTTCATGGTTGGAAATTCACCCTGCCTAGTGTGTTTTGAGCTTCAAGCCCCTCTGCCTTACACTATAAACTACAAAATGTAGAAATATACCTGAAAAACAGTCCGTAGAAGATGATGCCATTCCCACCAACATTGTCCTCTGATAAGCACCTTTCCTCATGTTACTTCACAGTTTTTACTAATTTTAAAGCGTATTTTTTGTTTGTTTTTGTTGATTTTAAAATGTTGAACTGAGAGGGAATCTTGATGTTAATTATACTGTTGGGGACCATTCTTTATCTAATTTATGTCACAAAGCCATGTGACCTTTTTATTTTGAGGGAGGGATATTTATATTGCATACATATGTTTCATAATATATGTTTCCATTAATTGTCAATAATCTCATTATATTTTAATCTCACAATTAACTTGCTTTGAGCCTTTGTGTTTTAAAATGGTGGCAATTTTTGTCAAACCTATTTAACTTTTTATCCACCATCAGTTGGTCCGGGTGAATGGTTGTTTGTGTGAATGTGCCAGCCAGTTAATTTTTGGTTTCCTTTATGTATTGTAATATTTAGTTTTGTTTTGATGCAAGGATATTTTCATTGTCTTGCATCTGTGGGCATGTTTTGGCACCTTTGAACGTTAATTTTACATGTGTACTAATGAATGTATCTCCCAAACGATTCACTTTACATTCATTATTCCATTCACCTCTCAAAACAACATTTCTCAAAGTGTAAAACTACATCATTAAAAACTTTTTTTTTTTGTCAATGCATACAGTATTCCCTAATTCCCAAAGTTAATGTGTAAATTCATTAACAGTTTGTAACAGTCTGCTGGGCTTAAAAGCTGTGAGTCTGGTTTGGCTTCTGTCTGTGTATTTCAAGTTAGTTTTCATTTATTTTATCTACCCTAAATGGACTTGGATTCGGTCCATATATTTATATATATATTTTTTCTGTCATCACTCACATTTTATTATTATTTAAATGTGGTTTACACATGGACATCTGTCATTGGGTACATGCATTGCTGGATCTTTTTTCCAGAATTAAAGCTTTTCAGTAAAAACAAGGCCTTTAGGTGGCGAGGACAGAACTCCTAATCTAATCAACCTAGTCGTGCTGTCCCTAGTTAATGTTTCTGCTGCTATAACACCTATACTATCCACTGGGCCTGGAACATAATAACATTTTTAAGAGTGGGTCCCCCTCACCCTAACCCAATAATTACGTTTCACCATAGAGGACCTTATTGGGCCCCCTTCTTCACAGGGCCTTGGACAACATACCCAAAAGAAGTTTGTTACCACTCAAACCACAAAGGAACTTTTTCCTTTTGAATCACTGGAAGGAATAACATCTAAATGTTAATACTAAATTAGTCATTAAAAACTAAATCAGTCATTAAAATGACTAAGAATCTTTTTTTTTTTTTTTTTGCTGCTGCTGCTGCTGTTATCCTGTGCTTTTCAAATTCAACACCACCAACATGTGCTCTCAAAATATTGCTCCAATTATCTCTATCACAATGGAGGGTAAAAACAGTAAAATAACAAGTATAAAACATCATATCCACCTTGGCAAGCTGTGGTTAAGCTTTTCTGGGAAAGCTGTTGTTCTTATTGGAAGCTGTGTCATGTTTTAAAGCGCTATTGTAAATGGGCTAGTAATGTAGGTGACTTTAAACCATGTCCTTTCTCCCTGAACTTATATAGTGCTCAACATGTGGGTCCATCCTTTCTTTTTGTTGTTGTTGATGTTGTTGTTTTTGCTTTATGTAAATATGATTTTGTTCTTTTGTGAGTTTTAATTACGGTGGAGGGCATCCACTGACAAAGTGCACAGCTTTTAAATTTGCTGCAAGACCTTTATGCACTGACATATCATATTTGCTTATGCACTTGAGATAAATAAATTGTTAGAAATAAAAAAAAGTTCCTCTGTAATTTTTGCACCTTCCCATTCAGAGAGGTCTAGTGGATCACTTATCACAGTCAACCTAGAAACAAGACGAACACTGCAACATTGGTCATTTTCGCTGCGCCAGTTAACTCAGATGCTAGTTGCAATTGAATGAAACCAGAGAGCGAGTCAGCGGCATATGAAAGTAGCGTCGGTTTCACTGGATGAGCCCAGATATGCAGCATTGCCATGTACAATGGAGAACACTGTAACTGACCAGAATTAAAGGATTAGTTCACTTTCAAATGAAAATTAGCCCAAGCTTTTCTCACCCTCAAGCCATCCTAGGTGCATATGACTTTTTTCTTTCTGATGAACACAATCTGAGAAATATTAATAAATATCCTGACGCATCTGAGCTTTATAATGGCAGTGAACGGGGTTCAGGAGTATGAGCTGAATAAAGTTCTTCCATCCATCGTAAAAGTGTACTCCACACGGCTCCGGGGGGTTAATAAAGGCCTTCTGAAGCGAAGCAATGCGTTTGTGTAAAAAAATATCCATATTTAACAAGTTATGAAGTAAAATATCTAGCTTCCCCCGGACCGCCTTCCGTATTCAAGTTAAGAAGAAAGTGTAAACTGGCGTCCCGTCAGTTACACTTTTTACGTAAGTTGAATACGGAAGGTGTAGGATGTAGTGTAAGCTTTTTGAACTTCAAGTGTTTTATACTTTCTTTGTACGTTGTATACAGAAGGTTGTCTGGCAGAAGCTCGATATTTTACTTTATAACATGTTAAATGTGGATATTTTTGTTACACAAACACATTACTTCGCTTCAGAAGGCCTTTATTAACCCCCCGGAGCCGTGTGGAGTACACGTTTATCATGGGTGGATGGAAGAACATTCTTCAGCTCATACTCGTGACCCCTGTTCACTGCCATTATAAAGCTCGGATGCATCAGGATATTTATTCATATTTCTTTGATTGTGTTCATCAGAAAGAAGAAAGTCATATAAACCTAGGATGGCTTGAGGGTGAGTAAAGCTTGGGGCAATTTTTATTTTTAAAGTGAACTAGTCCTTTAAGTATCACAGAGAGTGCTGAAAACTAAATTCTGTTCTAATTTTGACGATAACATGTTTTTGGGTTGGACTGGAAAAAGATGCAAGGTCTCGAGACGCAATTTTTAAAATGTATTTTTGAGCAGCACATTTTTTGTGTGAGACGCTGCAAAAGATTAAATGTTCAGCACGAGTTTACGTAGAAAAACAATGGAAAATCATCCTCACAACCTCTTACCTCATTTACTGGGTTAAATTGTATAAACAATCACTCCAAAAATAAAAAAAAACCCCTGTGAACTGATTACAGGATTATCTAAAGCTAAATGTTCATAATATTAGCTATTATTAAGACAGTTGGGAGCAGGTGGCATTCTGTTAGTCTGTGGACCCGTTAACAAGATTGCCACACTGCAGAATCAATAACAGGAAATAACAAATTTAAACCATGGGCCTATTGAGTAAAGCAACACATCTTTTTAAATCAATAGACCATATTAAAGTTCAATTTGATTGGATTTTCATTGGATAATGCAGTCTTGAATTGTCATTTTAGCAGGTTCTCTTTTCACGCCAGTATTATAAAAGTTAAAATGATTTGTCAATCATGTAAACGGTGTTGTTTGCAAAATGATGAAGCTCATTCTGGGAAAACAAACATGACATCTTTTTAAACATTTATTTTCTGTTGCGGTCACACACACACACACATTACCTTCAGAGCTCTAAAGCTGATGTAAAACCTAACCACCATACCAAACACTGGATATAAAACCATCAGCTCAACCTCCTAGTTGATATAGTTCAAACACAAACATGACATACCAGTCTGAAGGCACACACTGACATTGGCACATACACTAATTTCTCTTAAAAAAAAAAAAAAACTATTTGAAAATAAATGACATAATACTCCTAACCCTTACTGGGTAAACAGTTTAAAAAATGACATGGAGATTAAAGGACACGCTGCAACTCGGTAACCTGACAAACATTGGCAGCACACTTACAAATCTAGACACCTCGCAGTTGTGTTTGCTTTTAAAAATCTGAACTTGTTTTAGATCAAAGTGGAATCAACCTGTGCAGTGTCCCTGACGAATTTTTACCGCAATGATAGCAGATTGGGCAGCAGGGCACTGTTCCTCACATCAACACAAACAACCTCCAGTTGTGCAGATACTTAAAGTTGAGCTAACATGATTTTTCTCGAAGGCTAGTTCTGGTAGCAACTGTTACGTTAAACTGATTGTAGCTCCAGAGGAAAACATGCGGTCTATCAAATCCATGATTTCATTTTCCTGTGGGCAATAAAAGAACCCATTCCCCCTCAGTACATAGATGCCAAAGAAAATAAAGAAGGGTCAAACAGTTTTAAAGACTTATTTCCTCGCTATTTTAACTTTACGAGTCAGATCATTTTCTGCCAAAGCCAACCAGTTTAGCCCACATCTTGATTATAACATCAACAAAAGATGGGACATATTTTCATTATTAGATTATCCTGTGATTTATCTTGTTAGTATATGAAGAATAGGGTCAAAAACACATTTATAGCTAAACTTGCCATTAAATGGTGTTTTGCAGCAGGTTGTCTAATTTTAAGGCATAGAATGCATTTTTATTGTTTAAAAATAAATAAAAACACTGACCTGCACAGACCTATAATTGGATAATAAACTAAATTATCCAATAAACTAAATAAAATATTTATAGTCTTGATAAAACCCCACTAATTTTGTATATGGCTTTAAGCATTTAAGATTTAAGGAGCTCAATTTTAAGGCCATGTTTCATTTCACAGCCAGTTCAGTTCTTAAAAAGAAGATCAAAAAACAAATTTGCTAGATGCAAAAACAAAATGACAGTGGGAAAGAGCAATAGAGCAATATTGAGGCATTCTTTACAAATGAACATAGCATTCCAGCACATTCAAAGGGCTTACTAAAATATATAAATATACATATATACTATATACACTTTAAAAGCAAAATATAATCTAAAGTACCTAAAGTATCTGGATGCTTTACAGCAATAATTTACTTCACTTTATTTAACTAAACTGAAACAGCTTGTCACCATGTGTAATCAAAATGTGACTGAGGCTCATCTTTGATAGTACAGTACATCATTTTCAGCGGACATCACGCAAGTCACACAAACAGAATGTGACAGGAGGACTTGTTTACATTCTGCTTGATTATCTGATGCTGTCAGACCTTTTGCTTTTTCACAAAAAAAATTGAAATATTTTGAATTGTTAAGCTTAGGTTCTACACTCAAATGCAAGATAACAGTAAAATCCAAGACTGCCTTCTCAAAAGTCTAAATGAAAACGACACCAATGCAATCAAATAATGTGCCAGATTTGCAGCAATCGATACCGAATGTAAAAATTCAAGTTTTAATAATTGGCCTAAAATGTCCTGTAGCTGTTCTCTATAATATATGTATTTTGAACTGATTATGATATGAATTGCAACATTTTAAGGCCCATTTCAAGGTTTATCTGACTCAAATGCACCTTCACTGATGTTTACGCCTATGAAAAAGACTTCAACAGGACTGACAGATACATATGAAGACCATACTTTCCTACCACCACAGGCAAACAATAAATATCCAATACATATCTGTCCATTAAGTCATACTGAATGAATCTTTTAACTTCTCAACTGCCCTTTCTGAATTTGAATTAGAAAACATGAGTGTTGTTGTGTTGAATAAAAGTGTAGTTAATATTTTCCTCTCTCAAATCTCGCTTTTTGATTCAAATACAAATGTTATCCATATCGATAAGGCTGTTGGTTAGATATTTCACCTCTCCTACATTGAGAACAAACGGCGACAAGAACAACTTTGGTTTGCTTCAGAATAACATGACCATCACGACCACAGGACAGCGTGGGACAGATATGGGACATTCTTACAAATCAGCATTGTGGTTTTCTTTAAAGTCTGTCGTTTTCCTCTTTAATACAACAAAATAGATACTCTGGATGACATACATGGCTGGGGGCTTTGAACTGATGAGGCCTATTCAGGGCTCTCAGGATCAAAATCGTCACCCATTTGGTAGCTGGAGCCCTGGGTGGAGTAGGAACGGGTTTTCATTGAGCAGTTAGAGTCCATTAGAATGGCCTGAAAAAGACAGATATAAGAAACATCACCTCACAGCCTATGCAGTTACATTTACCTATCTAGAGTGATCTTACTCCACATACAAACAAAGCAAATATACGGTGGGTTTACAAAGCTTTACTCTGCATATATGTATTTACACAGGAATTATATATGCAGGAAACAATGTATCATACAATCAAATGTTGATTATGCATTTGTGTGCACAAAAGACCGGAAACGATATGAATGCCGACTGACATGACAGAGCAGCAGTGTACAGATGGAAAGTAAGTTTTTAGAGCTTCATTCTGGAATCACAGAATCACTTCTGTCTCATTTATATAATGTGAAATTATATACATTTTTAATCCCCAAAGCTAACAATCCACTGTGCACCTGCAGTTTTGAAGGACCAGGAGTGCCTGGTCACTGGTCAAAAAAATAAAAAAAAGCAAATAAATAGATAATAAATCATTTAAATTCATGTTTAACCCTCTGGTGCTCTTCACATGGCAGTCAAAAATGAAATCAATGTAGGCCTACTATACTTTAGTTCGATAATGTTTTTTTTATTTTGTATTTTTAGGGGATTTTATAGTACTAATTTATATTTATGCAGTAGTTATAATCCATTTATTCACTTTTTGAGCCTAGACCTGAAAATGAAATTTCCAACGTAAACTGTGATAAATCTTGAATGCTTTGGAGCACAGACTTAAGTTTGGTCTCTGTTTAAAGACGTCACTTGGCAGATTATTGCTGAAGATTTAAAAAAAAAAAAAAAAATGTTTAAGTTTGTTTATTGTTATGCAAAATGCACAACAACTTTTATATGAAATGTTTTACTCTAAAACTGTGAGAAAATCAAAGCCATAAATCTAAAGAAGTTGTGTTCCAAATCTGAGGTTGATATTTCAAAAAATGAGCTTTCAGTAAGATTTTGTTTGAGCGCAGTACCAAACATTTCCACTTGGTGAAATGCGTTCCCTATGGTGACCGGGAGGGGTTATGTTCGGTTCACTTAGTTTTGTCGTGGCCACAACATGTTAATTCGTGGGAACATGATAATATGTAGTGGCCACGAGATATTACTTTGTGGGAACGCCATATTAACTCGTGGGAATGTGATAAGTCGTCGTGGCCACAAGATCATTTTGTTGAGGTAACAAAATCCTTATGTCATGGCCACGCGATGTAAAGTCGTGGCCTCGAGATCACATGGTGAGGGAACGATATATTTTTCTCGTGGCCACGAGTTAAAATGCGTAAACCTGCGCGACCATGGCGACCTGGAATTATCAGAAATGGATAGGCCTAATAATATTTATTTTTAATTAAGAAAAAGCACGTAATTAAGACATTATTATATTAACATATTGCCTATTGTGTTGCATGCGATGAATACAGTTTAGCAGCATTTGAATGAAGTTTATCAATAAATGTTAGAATTAGATTCATAACGCTCCGAAGCTTACTGAAGCAGTGTTTTGAAATTGGCCATCACTATATAAGTCATTATTTTGTTTTTTTGGCGAATCAAAAATATTCTCGTTGCTTTATAATATTAATATACTGAACCACTGTAGTCACATGAACCGATTTAAATATGTTTTTAGTACATTAGTGGATCTTGAGAGAGGAAATGTCATTGCTGGCTATGCAGGCCTCACTGAGCCATCGGATTTCAACAAAAATATCTTAATTTGCGTTCCGAAGATGAACGAAGGTCTTAGGGGTGTGGAACGACATGAGGGTGAGTAATTAATGACATTATTTTCATTTTTGGGTGAACTAACCCTTTAAGATGAACAGAAAGTATTTAACACTGTAAACATTATTTTGCTGTCTCTATCAATGATATTATTTAATTTTACGATAATATTTAACACTTGTGCATGACTTCATCAGTTGTGGGCGGGGCTCGTCTCATTTGCAGTACGCCCCTGATAGTGAGCGATGGTGAGTTTATTGCACTGTGATTAAAAAGAGGCTTTGATAAAGAGTGCGTAAGCACAGAGGCGTATAGATGTGGCTTGTGTGCGTGTGCATGTTATTGCTCTTCAGGAGCAGTGTAGTGCTCCTCTTGAGAAAGAAAGACCATGATGCTTGGCTTTGATCACACAGCATTTGAGTCTGTTTGGATCAGCATCACTCTTTGATCTTAGCTTAAGGGCAGTTTTTATTTGTATCTATTATGTAACAATTTCCTGTTGCAGTCATATTCTATGAGGTCAGTGACATGAAGTTAGGGATGAAATCAAAATGAAAGCGTATGTGAATGCCAGATAGAGAGTGAATGTATGGTTATTATTGGAAAAATAATAATAATAATAATAATGAAGAGAATATGGATATGAGCCAGGATATATCCAAGTGCAAAAATCACAAATAAACCATATCAAAGTTTGCACTTGCTTGTACTTGTTTTTACAGTTAATAATTTACTTTTATCAGCTGAGATAAATAATTAATTTACTTTTATTAGCTTGAAACAGTTAGACTGTATTCACCAGAATCTACTAATAAATGCAGTATAATGTTTGTTTTAGCTTATCTTAGAAACCCCCCAAAACTGCCCATGTGTTGAAGGCAGCATGAAATCAAAATGGATGCTTTTTACTTTAATGCATTGTCCTGGAAATTTTTGTAAATTATTCATTGACGCACAGTAATGTTTGTCTTTGTAATATTTAAACAAACTTTCTCTTCCTCTAATATAACTTGCCGTTATTTCTGACTCAATTTTTTGATCATATTAGCTATTTAAACATTGTATTAACAAACATGCATTTGCTCTGGCTCCTTTCTGTTTTGTAACAGCCATCATCCGATCAATTACCTTTGGATAAAAAAAAAAAATGTAGTCCCTACATTTTTTTCTGATTGAATATACTCTTTCACTTTGAAACATGGAACATTTAAAGTACAATTTATATAAAATGGGTTACAAATTGAAATTTACTTGGAAATATGGAAATGGATAATATGCATATCAGCTATAACACAGCTTTCATATTTGTGTTTGAAAGTGAGTAGACTGGAATTAATGTAATGTAATGTATGTTGAATTGATGAATGATATATGGTGGGGTCTGACCATCTTTTCCTCATTGGCAGGAGGATTTCGCAGGAAGAAACAGAGAGGAGCAAACAGGATGTCTATAATGCCAATGATGGTCATGAGCCAGGGGAAGCCGATGCTCCGTGCGATCGCTCCGCCTGCGGATGGACCTACACAACAGACATGAGCGTTAACACATTCCTCTAAAAAACTTCCAAATTGAAATTACAATTAATTAATGAAAACGAATGAAGGCATTTATAATGGATTGAACAGAATTAAAATTCATTTTCATTTTGTTCATTACCTAAAGCAAAGCCCATGCAGAAGGCAACATCAGCAATGGCGTACACACTACCGTACACAGAGACGTGCCTCAGATCTACTAGGTAACCCATGATAGGCATCATCGAAGAGTCCACCATACCTGCAGACAACAAGATATGGAATATTTCTTACAGTGGGTCTGATATACGTTATATTAACACAGTTCAATAATATTTTAGGAAATTATGATATAGGGAAAATGAGCGATTCATAGTTTTCACGTGATGTTTAAAGGACAAAAAAAAGCTTTCCTCCATTGCCATTCTACACATACTAATAGACTCCTTCTGATGTTACATCAACCATGCAGCCATACATGCTTTCCTCCAGTGATTTTTATTGTTTCATTGTACTAAGTACTAATGTAGTAAGACAGTGATATTAAAAGACCAAATACAATATATACATTATTGATGATTAATACTATGCAGGCTACAGGCATACAAATGAACCCAGAGTATAAACGCAACGCACAGTTTCTCATTAAGCGTTTTTCAATAGAAAACCATTGTAAAGAAAACATTTTACCATTTAGCTAATTGCGCTCATATTCTGGCCTTATCTGCTTGCTTGTATATAGTATGCATCATAAATAAGGTGTATACTGAATTTGATATTTTAATATCACCATTTTAGTACATTGTGTTTTTCATGTTAGGTGTTTCAGATTGTCCTGCTGCAGTAGGTGCTGTATATGGATCATAACATGTGCCCAAAACTTGCATTTTGTTCACATTTTTTTTGTTTTTCTTCTTTTGAGAGGTGATTTAAATATTCGTGGTTTGAAACAGATGGAAAACTGACAGGCCTCTGCTGCAGTTCTATGGATGTTTTGCCCTCCAGGTCTCTGCGCCCATCATGTGACTAAAAACTATGAATACTTCTATTTATACTCACCTATTGCAAATCCAACTCCAAAGTTTGGCACAATGAGTCCGTATATGTCTTTTGCAAGAGGCACCTGTAGGACAATTAGAAGAGCTCAATTCAGGGCATACCACATGTTTTTTAACTTATTGTCATTTATGTGAAAAACAGTATTCTGTAGAGCATCAGAACAGCGTTTCTATTCTTTTTTTAAAACCGTGATGTTTTTTCCATAAGCAAAACTACAAATGTGTACTTGACTCTCATCTGAACTTGTTTTCCAGTCTAATCTGATAAGCATCTATAAGAGAACAGTCTGTCTTCCTGCTAAGCAGGATATGTCCAGGACAAAGAGACTCAGAGCTCTAATTTCAAAATAAACTTTCTTTCCAGCCCTCAAGCTAGTGGGCAACAAAATATTTTGGGCCTCTGTAATCCACAACACTATTGAAAATACAAAAAGATAGGGTGTTGAAATATTCACAGGTATTGTGTGTCTCTGAGAAAAGTTAATCCTGACACAGATTTAGTCTAGAAGAACTTACGCAGAGAATGCTGATTCCAACCAGTAGCATCCCTATAAGTGAGCACAGCCATCTAAAAAGAGAGAGAGAGACTTTAAGAATGATAGTTTGTTTGAACCTTTATGGCTGATGGAAGTGACCAAAGCAGGTGCAGTATATATAAAAATTATATACACTCATGCTCAAAAGTTACAGTGAAAACATTTTATAATGTGACAAAAAAAAAAAACTGTTTCAAATAAATGCTGTTCTTCTGAACATTATATATTTATCAAAGCAATCTGAAAAAAATGTATCTCGTCTCCACAAAACGAAAAAATATAAAACATTAATAACTGCTTCTTGAGCACCAAATCAGCATGTTAGAATGATTTCTGAAGGATCGTGTGACACTGAAAACTGGAGTAATGTCTGCTGAAAATTAATAAAAAATAAAGGAATAAATTACATTTTAAATTAAAGCTGCAAGCAGCGATGAAAGGGCCCTCGCACCAGGGCTAACCGCCACCCGTTGGCCTTAAGAAAACAGTGAACAGTGGACGAAATGCATGTAAGCGAGTAAATACAGGAGAATTTTGGCAAAGCCATTTCAAAGTGCCACACTTCCTGCTGCCAGCAGGTGGCGCTTTGACTGTAACTGAATATTGCCATGTAGCTGTCATCAGGCCAGGACTATTATCAAACATGTGAAGTTTGGAGCAGATCGGACATCGTATGCTTGAGTTACAACAACTTAGCCAAGTGTTACATGATTTAACGTGTTTCTAGTATATTTGGTACTTTGTGGCATATTGAAATGTGTTTCTGGGAATGAATTACAATGTAAAGCATGCCATTTCCTGTTCCAGCAGGTGACGCTATGACTAACTGAATATTGGCATATAGATGTCTTCAGGGCAGGACTCTTATCACACATGTGAAGTTTAGGGCAGATCAGGCAATGTTTGACTGAGTTAAAACAGCTTCCTCTTTAATGGCGAAATATCAGACTTTGTCAGGCCGCCACGGACACACCCTTCAGCAAAAAGTCAAGATCTTTGATATTTATCATCGCTAAGGTCTAGTTTAGACTGACAACATATGATGTTGATCTGATTAAAGCTCTAGGAGGAGTTCATTAAAGTAGAACGTGTGGAGATGGCAAAAACTGCCAACATTTTGCAGAGAAAACTCAAAATATCTCACTTCCTGTTGGGTTTACAGATTTTGCACCCATGGACTTTTTTGTAGGTATTGGGCTGTTACATGTGTACCGAATTGCATACCTGTATGTAAAACGTAGCACGAAGGGCGCTTAATTGAAATTTTGTAGGTGGCGCTATTGAGCCATTTTGCCACACCTAATTCAGAAACCCATATCTGATGTAAATTTTCACCACTTCTGACGCGTGTGCAAAGTTTCATGAGTTTTCGAGCATGTTTAGGCCCTCAAAAATGTGATTCATTTTGGAGAAGAAGAATAATTGGCCGAGCAATTCCAATAGGGTCCTCACACCATCGGTGCTCCGGCCCTAAATATATTCAAATAGAAAACAATTATTTTTAAATTGTAATAATATTTCACAATATTACTGTTTTTACTGTATTTTTGACAAATAAATGAAAAATAATTATATATATTAATTTTAATTAAAAAATACAGCACAAAATATTTATGGCCAATAATTTTCGGAGTTAATTTCGGACCCTGAACACATGACATTAAAGACATGTATACACCTCTCATAAGTTCTTATGGTTCATTATAGGCATAATATACAATAAACAAACAAACAGCACACTGAGACTGATGCTTAAAAACACAAATACAAAACCTGGCGACAGAAACTCATTTAGAGCTGTTTCAAAACAGAGGAAGCTGATAGCAGAGCGGAGGAAGATAAGGAAAGAGAAGTAGGGGAAAAAAACACATTAATTTCCCTCTCCTACCTCCCCATTTTGTGAGCCAAAACGGCAAAGATGTTGGTCCCTATTAGATATGAGATGCTGGCTGGCAGGAATGCAACCCCTAAAAGGAGAGAGGAGAGAGAGAGAGAGAGAGAGAGAGACAGAGGGAGAGCTCAGATAAGACGACACAATATCAGTTTGATCTCAAAGCTGCTGTTCGTCTCACAGACGCTGTTATGAAGCTGCTTCTCTCATTCTCCCGCTCCTTCTCTTTCATTAGCTTTCTTGCTTTTCCTTTGCCTGCCAATGACACCTCAATATCCTGCCAGACCAAAGACACTCCCTTGCCAGCCCTCACTCTCCCTATTTCTCTGCTTTCTTTTCTCTCTCTCTTTCTCTTTATTATCAAAGCTTCGTAAACAGCAGGAAAACCGTGGAGAAACCCAGAAGACACTAACTGTTTAAATCGTATTTTACAGAGTGGAGTGTGAAGGGTTCTATATGGAGAACAAGAGTTTACTGAAGAGTAACATTTTACAGTAAGGTTTCATTTGTTGACATTAGTTAACATGAACTAAGAATCAACAATACTTCTACAGCATTTATTAATCTTAGTTAAAGGGATAGTTCACCCAAAAATGAATATTTGATGTTTATCTGCTTACCCCCAGGGCATCCAAGATGTAGGTGACTTTGTTTCTTCAGTAGAACACAAATGATGATTTTTAACTCCAACCGTTGCGGTCTGTCAGTCGTATAATGCTTGTCAATGGTAACTCCATCTATGAACACGCTCTGACAACGGAAGTGATGTCTCGCACTCATTCAAATATAAGCACTCATTCAAATATAAGCGTGAGACATCACTTCCGTCATCAGAGTGCGTTCAGACCTCACCAACCGGATGCACAAGGCAGTTGGACATAGTGGTGTTTTAGAGGTGAAAAATGATATAAATACTGTCCTTTTTCTCGCACAAACCGATCGTTTCGTGTCTTAGGACATCAATGTGTCGTCACGAGCCGCAGGCTTTAATTTGGATTTGTCTGTGCATGTTTTTTTTGACTCTTATAGATGGAGTTACCACTGACAAGCATTATACGACTGACAGACCGCAACGGTTGGAGTTAAAAATCATCATTTGTGTTCTACTGAAGAAACAAAGTCACCTACATCTTGGATGCCCTGGGGGTAAGCAGATAAACATCAAATTTTCATTTTTGGGTGAACTATCCCTTTAATGTTAATCTCAAAATGTACTAATACAATATTAAAATTCAGAGTTGTATCTGTTAACATTAGTTAATGCAAACATGAACATGAACATTATTATTAACTAACATTAACAAAGGTTAATAAATGCTGTAAAAAAATATATTGATAATTGTTAGTTTATGTTAGTTAATGCATGAATTAATGTTAACCACTGAGACCTTAATGTAAAGTTTTGCCACTTTTTCTTTACATAATTCTCGAAGTATGTGGAAAGAATTTACCTAGTAAGTTTCTAGACAATGTCTGGAAAATAATACCTGGAGAGATACCTAAAACAATTTCTTTTTCCTAATGCTTATCAGTAATTATGTAAATCAGAGTCATGAATGAATAAATAAATAAATTTTTGCATTAAGAAAATTAAGTTTTTGGACCTTTTTTTTTTGCAATATTATTGTAATGACAAAAACATTTCAACACTAAAATTCTCATTACCATAATAAAAATAATAATTCCCATTAATACAATAATGAAAATCATCCAGTTCATGCCCAATCATTTCACAACAATGAAAATTTGCATGAATTAAGTTCAGTAAAATAAATACTAATATGATGTTTGCCTACAATTGTACTTATATATGTACTAATATATGTTAATTTACAATTATATAACATTATTTTTGCATTATAGCAGGGTTTCCCAAACTGGGGTTTGTAAGTGAACTGCAGGGGGTTCGTGTGTTAATTAAAAGCTAATAATTAATTAAATCATATCAATGTAAAATTAAAATAAATAAATATTTTTATATTTTTTTTAAATATAAAAAATAATGTAACATTAATATACTAATATATACTTTGGCTGTACTTGCTGTTTCTCTCTCTTTGTCCATCTTTCATTCTAAATTATGACTTATTTTCCATCTTGCCAACAGTGACAATTCCTTTGGAAAGACAGGAATTGAAGAAATGTGTAAGTGTGTACATTAACAAAAGGGACATTCTCCAACCTAGCTGCCATTTCCTGGGACACATCGTCTCCATCATCCAGATGGGCAAAGCCGGCTCCAGCATAGCAATGGCCATGTTAGCAAAACAAATGGAACCTGAAAAAGAAAATGAGGAGGGTAAGTGGACTCATCCTCTGAAAAATTCCCTCTTCCTGTCCCCCCTCCCTCAGCACCAATTCTTTTCCTTTCTCAGATATAATAAACAGCATCATCTTGCCCCTGCACTCAGGCCACTGTAATTGGAGAGGAAGGGAGGCAGAGACAAACACAGATGTGTTTCTTGACCACTTCACTCTCTCTCTCTCTTTCTCACGTACACACTTTCTTATTCTTCTCTCACAGAAAGATGACTCTCTTGAAAGTGTCACAACCCCTAAAATACAACCAGTGGTCAAATAATTGACTAAACCATTAGTTTCTTTCTTTACATGTATCCAAAAACACACAGATCTGAATGCATTCTTATAAAAACATTCCCCTTTGAATAGATAAAATGAATGCAAGCATAAAGTGTGATTTATTCATAGATATTAAGGTTTGCACTTTTACTTTTGATAGTATGAATTAACAGTTTATTTGTGTTTACTGGCCTGACCTGCTGCGATGAGGATGTATGGATCCTTCATGAGGGTAATTAGTGCAGTTCCTTTTTGGTTCTGGTAAAAATATATAAAAACAAATATATTTTTCATTAAAATAAACATTTATTGCAATTTTTTTTTTTAATTACACAGAAATTTCCCTTAACATCAATGTTCCATGAGGCCCTGGTCACTCATGGGGAAAAACAAATAGAGTCAAAGTCAAAAACATGTCATATACTGGGGACATAGTCTTCAGTGTCAAGAAACAAATTCCGATTAACATAGTCACCCATTTTTCCTACGGGGAAAATCAAAAGAAACAAACTTTCTGCAATGTTTTTCTTAATTAAAGCCAAATATCTTGATTTTAGATGTTTACTTTATTTCTTTATTTAGTAGGATATATATTATGTATTTATTTAGGGGTAGATCTCATTCCATTAACAATCCAGGCCTAAGGTCAGGCAATTTTTTAAAAAGGGATGTACGTCAGTGAGTATAATGCCATTTGAAGAATCTCACCCTAGTCAGCACGGCGGTTCCCATGGAGATGGGCTACTTGAGAGTCTCATAAAACAATATATATAATGCCCCATTCGCATTCTGTTCCCTTTATGACACCTCTAAGCGATCAGTGAAAAGATCACAGACAACTTTGTGAGTGACAAAATAAACCAGCCTTAACTCTCCATACTGATTTGGGAATTGTGGCATCTCTAGGGCGAATGCCTAGGCTACATTTATTGAAGAGAGTGAAAGATTTCAGAAATAACTTAAGCTATGACTGTTTTGCCAAAAGAAAAATATCAATTAAAGTATGTGATTAAAAGATGACGTGTATAATTTTTTTTCACTGTTGAAATAGCTTCCTTCATCACAGCATAATACATAGAGACAATAAGTAAATAATTTCTAGGTTGATTTGAAACATTTCTTTGTTTGTTTAGCATCATAACAGGGACACTGGTTCAACCAATGGCGTGAATTTGGGGGCGTTACTATTTGTTTGCTTAACCAATGGCGAATGGGGCAATCTATTTGAAAATAATCAGTCATTATGATGTTAGTGACACACTTCAGCTTTAAAATTTATAATAGTGTATTGGGAAAAATGTCCGTAGTGACTCTCTTTCAGGCGATTTTTTTTTTTTTTTTTGAGCAGTCACCAGGCAACGACTGACAATTATTCCCCTCATTAAATCAGCACTTCTTTACTCCACTTCAGCGCACATACTGCTCCTCTGTGGATATGGCATCCCACTCAAAACACCCTGTCACATTCAGTGGTACTGCCCTAACCAGGTTAATTAATTCTGTGTATGGTCTTATTGAAGATCACAGGCCCCAAACAATTAGTTGTCACTCACTGCTATTCTTTCCCATAATCCTATTGGATATTGACACTCAAGGGGGGGTACTAAAGGATCTGTCTGAGCATAAATATACTGATGTCCAAGCATTATTGATTTGATTGATTATTTGATATGACAGGTCCATCAAAAAAAAGATATTTTGAAAATATAGCCTAATCTTTATATCACATAACTGACCATGTGAGAGCTTTTCTTAGTGTATATTAAATTAGTTTAGAGAGCCTGCAGGACCTGCAGAAGGACATTTGTGCTCTAATTTTTTTGTTGTCTTAAAATGTTCTTTTACTGCACAAAATGTCTAGCTTCACTTGACTTGGTTACTATTTTACATCACTAACTGACAGATATGTTATATAGCAACATTTGCCTTTAGTATTCTTTTTAAGCTTATTTATTGCTGGAAAACAATGGATTAAATTCTTCATTCCTCCTGAAAGATGACAAAAACACACAAATCACCTAAAGAAAAGTAGCTACACAAATACACACACACTGTCTGTAGGGGCTTGGGGTCTCCACATTAACTGATACCCATCAGCACCACTGATCAAAGTCAGACATCCTTTGATTGGATCATCCACTCCGCTGTACAATTCCCATTACTGTGACGCAAACCAAGGAACACATACACATTACTCCTAATACACCGACCCTCTACACACATTGCTATCAACATGCAGTACAATCTACACAAACATACACTATAATCCATATAATCCATAATATTGAGGTTTAAAAATACCCAGCATGAGAGACCTAAACTCCCCTTGCAAATCATTCTAGTCCTGTTACTGATAATACTAGAGCAATCACAGTATCCCCAAAGCTTCTTCCATTTTGTGCCCACAAGAGGAATCCCATGTGAAGATTCAGTTCTTGTTGAGGTTACATTTTCCCATTACGGTTATAAACGTTATAAAACTGAGCCCAAGTCATGATTAATAAATAGGCTGTGGTAATTGATTGCTAGGTCATAGTAATTCTCTTGCTCAGGATATTATCCCATTAAAAGACATTTTCCGGTTTCACAGACAAGGTTTAAGCTAGTCCCAGACTAAAATGCACGTTGGAGCTGTTTCACCTGAAAGCAATTTTAAAGTAAGTCAGTGCCATTGTTTTGTCTCAAGATCCACATCAGTAATGTTTTTTCAGAAGGCACGTTTATAAAAGCTACTTAAATGCCCTAACTGAACTAAGGCTTAATCATCTAAGCCCTGTCTGTGAAACAGGGCCATTGAATCCCAAACATCAATGTAAATTACAATGGAGTTATAAAACCCAAGTATTCACACCTAAACACACATTCTTCATTTTTTCTCACACAAATCCTTTCAAATGCAGAGCTTGACCTTTAGGTGATTGTTTACCTACTACTATATATCACTGCTAAACCCTCAAAAACTAGTGTTGGAAAACAGATAGTTAGATCAGGAAAGAAGGTACTGTACTCACCTCTGGTTCAACCTTCGAAGGTTGAAGCACAAATAGCTGCAGAGCTGCTCATGAAAATGAGAAGAAGAAAAAAACACATACATATCAGATATGAAGCAAATATTGTTGAGCATTAGAAACATTTGTGTCACAGTAACATGTTTGCGACTTATTCCATCATTCCCATTGTTTTGAAATGTTGGAGAGCTTAAAGAACAGAGATTGATTCACTCACCTCCATCAAGCACCGCCAGCACTGCCAGGATAAGGAAAGGAGCCGTCTTACCGACAAACTCATACATGACACTGCCAAACGGAGGGCCAACTGCACAACATACACACATATACACAGTATATATTAGTCAAGATTAAGGGCTCACAGACTTATCTTTACTTTGAAAATCACAGGCCACAAATCCAATGCCAATTGCCCTGTATAACAGTTTACATAATCAAGGTTACCAAACCACAGTAAAAAAATAAAGTGTTCTGCAGGAACACACCCATTTTGAGTCTGAACTATCTGGATAAATATAGTTTTATGGGTTTTAATCAAAATTATTGTGCTCCATTTTTCTGTTGCTCTCCACTTGATTATGGTACAGTATGCGTGCACTTTAATGACAACTGCAAAATTTAATCTTAGTGTTTTGCAAAATAGCTCTCATCCAGTGGATCAAACACATTTTAGTGCTTTACTTGCCAATATGAATAAAATAATGGACTATCAAGGATTAAACATCCTGTAACAGTGGTTAAAGCATGACACCATTAACAGGAAGCACCAGGTTCAGGCCCCACTCAGGGCATTTCTTCTGACCACTGCTCCTGGGCTTTAAATAAGGCACTTAAAGTTTTAACTCCTGATTTTAAACTCAAGGGCACTTTATGCATAACCCCCAACTTAACATCTCTCTTTTCTCTGTATGTGCTTGAAGGAGTAAGATTAGTATTAGGACTCCATCAAGATCTCCAGTGGTACCTGTGCAAACCAAGTATTGCGTATTGCAGGTCAAAATCCTAAACATACAGTACACACCCAAAACTCCCATGGCTAGTCCTCCCAGGGCAATTCCTATAGCATTTCCTCTTTCCTCATCATCTGTGTAAACACTTGCCAACATCCCCATACCTGCATAATGAAAAATAGTACAGAGGGTAAAGGTCAGCGACAAAGGGCAAAATGTCTATTGCAAGAAGAGAGATAGAAACTTAAAGAGATTATATCAAACATTTATATTAGTATTTTTTGTTCAGTAAAATATTTTCGATTTATTTTGCTTTTTCACATTTATCTCTCAGTAAATGCTCATTTTGGGTGTAAGTTTTGAATTCTGTGTTCAGACTTTTTTCAAATTTGATTGCTCACGATGTTAGCCTTTTAAATTCTAGCAAATTAACTCAATAAATTATGATCTGTACAATGAAAGAACTAATCAAGAGTTGCAAGAGTCAGTTACAGTGTAATCTAGATCCAAGGCTTTACACATCTTTCAATGGAAGCGGGTCCATTGTACACCGGCACCTGAACACCATTAACGATAACAGTGGCTTTATGCATGCAGAGTTCTGAGAACATCAAAGTCAAATGCATTTTAGTGCACTCAGGTTTACAAATTGTGCACTAAATATGGTATCATAAAGCATTACATTGCAGCTTTTGACAGCATCCTTTTGAAATCTAATGCAGCGTTTCACAAAATCTGTTACCTGCCACAGAAGAACAGGAAGAGCCGACACCTTGTAGAGATCTGGCCAAAAACAGCAACGTATAGCTTGACGAAAACGCAAACACTTCAAACAGAGTAAAACACAGACAAAAGAGAAGCAGATGTAATTATTATAGAAATATGACGCACCAGATTTAAAATCATGCATTTCATAAATATGTGGCATATTCTCCACTCTTTCCATCAAGATACTTAGAAGTGAGATTGATGTTGAAAACGACATTAGAAATAAATTTCATGTACTCACTGAGGGTAGAAACAAACATGATGCAGAAACCAGCAAACATTGGGATCTGGTATCCTATTCTGCAATTAGAAAAGAAATGATTTAGGAACATCCTATGAAACTTAAAAACCTTCCACCATCATTTTTCTCTGACCACAAACATTGAACTTGTGTGAGGAAGCTGGGTTACATATTGGAGTGTTGGCATCTTTCATTAAGATGAAATTACATTATCCTATAAATAATGCTTTTTGTTTAGTTTTTGCCTCTGCTTCACATCTTGTGAATTAATAAAACACTTTGTGTATCACTAATAGTGTTGCACATTGCTACAAAATATTACAGCTGACTGATCCCAAGAGTTTGCAAAGCTCTAGTGGGATCCGTTCAATGCAGCGGTGCTGAATTAAACTGGACTGGCCAAATCTGAGCATGTGAAGGGGTGACAGCTCATGCACGAGTGATCGCTGAACAGAGGCAGAAGAAGAATTGCACCGCAATATTCACCTTACTTACACTCCATTTACATTCACTGCACACACAAATGTCATGCAATCTCATGCTCCTTTCAAAGAGAAATGCTAGTTGCTGTACTTTCAAAGTTAAATGTGTGGTTTGCCTTAACCCACCTGTTAGTTAGGGGCCCTATGAAGGGGTTAGTGATTAGCTGTACTGTTGCTTTAGAAGCAAACAACAGACCCACTTTCACATTCTCGTTCAGAAGCTGGTCATCTGCTTTGGGGCAGTCTGACCCATTTTGAGGGGGTGTCACAGAAGTAGGGGCTGGGGTCATTGGGCCAGCCGTGCTCATCTGCGGGCTAAAGCCTGTCAGGCGTGTTGTGTTATCGTACAAAGACACAATGCTCTGGAAGGTGCCAGATGGGGAAAGAGGGGACATGGAGTGATTCCGGACCACCTGAGCGGCCTCGTCATCCACTGTGTACAAGTAGCTGGGAATAATAGGCACTACAGAGAGGAAAGAGATAATAATAACAACGATAAGACAGAGATTATACCAAATGACAATAACGATTTGTTTAAACATGGTCGTAAATTATATCATAGGCCTATAATACTTAGTTTTTGAGCTTTCACCATAAGTAATCCAACTTTGTTGTAGGTAGGCCTACTCTTAAAACATAATATTCAGGAAATCAGTTTTAGAAATGCTGTTTACCAACAAACTACCATTTGCCTGAAAAAGTGCAGCGATTTACCTAGCTGTATAAGACCACATTTGACCTTTCAGGTGAACAATTGGGTCCGTTAGAAGCGTTTGACATTATCCTGCGTAAACAAATAACCCACAGGGACACTGTGTACCATAACGCTCGAAAGACTCTTCATTCAACACTTGTGCTAAAGAGCGACAGGTTCAGTTTTCGCCTGGTTTCATCTGTATGTACACAAACGCCATATTCATAGCGTCTATTTCCAGCTTAATTGACGTGCACGTTCTTTTTTGTCTCGCGGACATGAGAACAAACACAGACAGTTTAGCGCGCGTCACTGTCACATTTAATGAGAGCGCGCGCGGACGAAGCTCTGGCAGCGCTCGAGGACATGATACCTTAATTCAGATCAACTGATGCAGCCGACAGTTTACAGTTTACTTTATACGGGGAAACAATCGTTTAGGATAGATAAACGTATTTCATTTTCTATCATAAGCGTATTATCAGATTTATCATTTTACTTTTTAAAAATACGAGCAAATAAAGTTTTGAAAGAATTTAAATCAAACAATTAATTTAAATTAGTACTGCAAATTTGTTTTAAAATTAATTAATAAATTAACATATACGCAAAAACATTTATAGGTCTATATATTTTATTTCAGAAGACCCGCCCTATTTTATCGAGAAATAACTGATAATTTTAATGCTGTGATTTTATTTCTATCCACATAAAAGCCCATTACTGGAAATTATGAGTTGGTTTTGCCCAGTTCTCTATTTTGACAAAGAAGAAAACAGAAGTGCAGTATTTAAAAACGTTTGAGTTTTGTTTAAATGAATGTAGAAGGTAGAATGTACAATTTTATAACAACATATATCGAATTAAATCGTGAATATTACAGATATTTAATATTCACTGTGTCAGCAGACTAATATGTGATAATAGTAGCCTAAAATGCATATGTGTAGGCTGTTTGCATGAACAGGGGTCAGTCACTGTGAGGGATGTTCACTCTGTCTGCATCATATGTGTGTTTTCACATGTCATGTAACAGGTGTGAGCAACAGTAGCACTTACCGACCACCGTCAACAGCATGTTGTCCAACAGCAAAGCGATGAAAACGATAAACAGAATCAGCCTCCGAGACTGTCTTTCTTCTCTTAGCCATGTTAACAAACTAAAATCTCTAAGAGCATCAAATAGTCCCATTTTTATTAAATCCAATTGTCAAGAGAGCGAGCCAGAGATCCTGCAACAGAAAGAAAACGAATGTCAAAAGCCACCAGTGACATAAAAACAAGGCTGTTAATTGATACTGTGAAAACAGAACTTCAGTAGATGATTACTAATATGAGAGAAATATGGCACATGTCAAAGTAAAAATAAAACACGTTAATTTTTTTTAATATAATGCACTGAAGCTCTCTGAAAATAATAAACTACCAACAATAGTCCTTTCTTTCTTTCTCCTGCTTTTTCTAAGTCTAAATATCTGTAGGCTAATGAATAATACATCCATTATGGTTTTAATCCTTACCTTATAAGCACATTTGCATTGAGCTTTGCTGTCAGATCCCGGGTGAAAGGCACGCTGGATGCGGAGCGTTTTAGTTGCTTGACTGCTGTTTGACGTCACGCTGTTTCTCAGAGAACTCAAATGGGGTGTGCTGCTGACGAATGAGAAAGGCGGGAGCACTTTATTTAACCTACTGCTTTTATTTTTATGTGTTACTCTATTTAATAGAGTGTTAAATATGTTTCAACATATGTTTGAGATCTTTTGAAAGTTCTATAGTTCTTTAAACAAGTGGTAGCCTACTCACTCTGCAGAGCCAATTGACATCCAGCTCCACCTCTGTGAAGATAATGGGTAGAAGAATAGAGGTATAGGTTGGGTTAGGGTGTGGCTGGACCTTCTAGCTCCACCCATTACGACCAAATTACATCCAGAGATGTCTTTTCAGTGAGTAGCCTCTCTTTAAAGGCTATATTATGTTCTTATTAATATGATAAGTGCTACATGTGCTTTAAGATTGCGATGTTGTTGTTTTAGCCAGCTTGACTAGTGTTAGGAAGTTATTTACAGAGGGAAATTTGCAATCACTTGTTGAGTTTAACATTAAACAGAAGAATCGGTCGGATACCAAGCTGTTTTCAGAAATCATTCTCTTCTTTCAACAGTTTTACAACAGCGGCATCTTGCGGTGCACGAGGTGAATGTGGGACGTGTTGCATTTGGCAGATGCTTTTATCTAACGTGTTTCCTGGTGTATTTTCTATGATCATGTGTGTTAATAGAACACATGATAGCTCAAACTAGCAATGCCAAGAGTTCGATTCCTATAGGGAATGCATAAACTGATGAAATTTGTACCTTAAATGCAATGCAAGTCATTTTGGATAAAAACATCTGCCAAATGCATACATGTAAATTTGTTTCTTATCCATTTACTTTGGTGCAGTTAGCACCAGATGAGGAAAATCACATCCTTTCCTTATTATGCTTCATGGATACAGATATTTTTGTAAACAGGAATACAAACTCATCAAATGGCACAGAAAAATTAGTTTATTCACATGGTTTCAATGTGCCCAATCAGTTGATAATCTTACATTTTAACAGGCAATATATTACAGATGCTCAATCATTCAATTACATACTAGCTTTCGTATTAGTCAGTAAATTAATTTTACATACACACCTGAATTTAAATAAGTGAAAGATGATGCACTGTTTAGAGAGGTAAAACATATTACATTCTTTATTATTTGGCATTAATTAAACACTGGGCAACATATACCGTAATATTTTTGTCAGATATATTATGAATACCCATACATGAATACAGTACATACATCTTGCATGAACATGAATAAATGTCAGGAATAAATGGATTGCTATTTCTGATAAGCTACATATCTAAACAAAAAATAAACAAAGTCTCATGCAATTTTCCTAATAATACAAGCATATAATAATACAGTCACAGAGGCCAGTCTCATCTTTTGGCTCAGATAGCTAACAGGAGTGCATACTTCACTGTTTCTTCTATACTTGTTTATCGCAGTTTTATACTGTGGCAGGACTGTGGTCCATTCCCCTTCAACCCACTTTATCAAACTGGCAGACAGTGATATAGATATTAAAACAAATTACCATCTTGTACTGAAAGTGGTCATGCTTTCCTGTAGTAATTTCATGTGCCATTAGCAAAGCCACAAAAACCCATTGCCTTCAGTTACCCTCTAGGTCTTTGTGTATTCCTACCTTGCCCATGCTAAGACAAGTCATGCACTGCCTGTAACAGCTAACAATTTGCGATTGGCCAAGTTTGAAGGCCATACTCATAATGGCCATGCCCATGATAATGAACAAAAAGGTAACCATGAAGTAATTTGGGTGTTTAGGCACAATGTCACCAAAGCCAATGGTGGTCAAGGTGATGAAGGTAAAATAAAAGGCATCAAAGTGGTTCATCTCACTCTCCCAGCGTTTCAAAATTTGACTGCAGACCACCATGTATGCAAACACCACCAGCAAGATGACCAGCAGAGGGACGTTAAAGTGATCCATCTTCTCTCCGATGCCGGTGAATAACTTGGAGCCGTTCTCTGGAGAAGGCATACGGTCAAGGTCTGGGCATGAGAAGGATTTTGTCAAAGTGTTCTTGAGCCTGAAGCTCTCCTTAATAATAATGCGGTCAAATATCTCCTTGTTGTTACGAAGCTGTAAGGATGTACGTCTGAAGGAAGACTGGGCTCTTATCACCTGCTGAATGTTCACTGTCTTGTGCACCACAACATCCTGGTTGAATGTATAAGTGCTGTCAGTATCAGCGCCTCGCACTTGTTGGAGAGGTGACGCCTTTTCGTGTTTTTCAAGGCTCCATGAACGATGTACCATACATCGCCTGAAGAACAGACTGAGACGAGTGTACGCTTCAGAGAGGAGAACAGCTAAGATATCGCCCACATCTGTGATGACCAGCAGCATGAGAGGGATGCCCACCATCGCATACAGGATACAAGCCACCTTCCCTTCACGGGTCACTGGATACATGTGTCCAAAGCCTGTTATACAAGAGCAGAACTGAGAGTTAGAAATTATTTTTCTTTCATAATTTCACTCATTAGTAATTTCAGTAATTTCAGTACTGCCACCTGCTGAAGGTTTTTATCAGTACATGAGTAATGCAGCAAAGGAACAGCTCTTTATATACAAGTCAACAACACTAATAATAATAATAATAATAATAATGATAAGTATTATTATTATTGTTAAAATTTGAATTACATTATTATTATTATAATTATTGATAATAATTATTATGTACATTATTATAAATAATAATAATAATAATTATTATTATTATTAATTTACTTTTTAAATTTTAATTGGTAATTATGTATTATTATTATTATTATTCACTTTTTAAAATAATGTGATGGACTAAAAAGAGGTTCTCATAATATAAGGCAATAAATTAGTTAATTTTAATTTTTTGTTAAATTATTTCATTTTAATTAGTAAGTACTATTATTATTACTGTTATTATTATATTCTTAATTACATTGTTGTTATCACTACTACTACTACTTTAAAGGTAGAAATGAAAATTCTGTCATCATTTACTCACCTTCATGTCATTCCAAACCTGTAAGACTTTCCTTCATCTTCGGAAAACAAATGAAGATATTTTTGATAACAGAATGCTGTCAGATTTCCTTCCATAGACTGCCTTCGCAACTGAAACTTTGACGCTTCAAAAAGTTCATAAAGAGATCATAAAACTAATCCATATGAATTGAGCGGTTTAGTCCAAATTTTATGAAGAGACGATCACTTTTTATGATAAACAGATTTAATTTAGGCTTAACAAACCCTTTTCCGGAAGCTCAAACGTACTGTATAACACACGAGAATGAACCTCATTGATTATGCAGCATGTTTGAGCTTCCGAAAGAGGTTTGTTCTTGTGCAACATTTAAGTTGATCAAGGTTTATATGTGAGTTAAAATCTGTTCATCATATGAAGCGATGGTTCATATGGATTAGTTTTACGATGTCTTTATGAACTTTTTGAAAGTTTCAGTTGCGAAGGCAGTCTATGGAAGGAAATCTGACAGCATTCTGTTATCAAAACTATCTTCATTTGTGTTGCCAAGATGACGTCTTACGGATTTGGAACGACATGAGGGTGAGTAATTAATGACAGAATTTTCATTTTGGGGTGAACTAACCCTTTAAATAATGTGATGCCCTAAAAAGAGGTTCCCTATCAGTCAGTCAAGTTCGACGTTAACGAATTGGAATTGGGATCTCGCCTGAGAGCCCCAATCACCTTTAAGTGGTAACAGAACAAGCCAATGCACATTGGCGAGTGAGATTTGCATCGCGAGCCGCTCCCCTACTTCCGGGTACATAAGGCATCATGCAGATACTCACATTAAGCTTTCGCTTCAGAGCTGAGCAGACGTTTGTTTCTCTGCTCTTCAATCATCGTTCCTGTGTATCAGAACAAGAAGCATCTTTTTAAAGATGTCATTCCACCCGTGTGTTTCTGGATGTGGTCGTTTCCTGGCCCTGTCTGACAGCCTCACATGTCTGGGCTGTAAGCATGCTGAGGTAATGTTTGTAGATCTGGTATCTGGTACTTCTGCACAGCAGAGGGCCACTTTGGTGAATACACAGGGTGACCTGAGGATCACAGTGGGAGCTCGTTCGCAGAGTGAGTCCCTGCCGTCCTCAAACTCCTTTTTCCCATCATAGGCTGTGGAGCTTCCAGTTGGGATTGCTGGTTCTTCTCAGGGAGGACCCAGCATCTCAGTCGGGGTTCCTGCAGAGGACCGAATGTCCATCACTGCATTGGAGGGCGGGCTTGAGGATTCGGCTGGATTCAAGGAGAGCAGCGTTGTTCGAGTCTGATCCAGATCTGACTGCCATTTTTTCCCAAATGTCAAGCTCGAGTAGAACCGTGTCCCGAACCTTAACAGCAGCGTCATACTCCAGTCCCTTTCTTCCCCGAAGTGCATGAGGAGGTCAAAAAGTCGTGGAAGGCACCTTTTTCTGCCCAAAGCCGCTCCACTGCCTCCTCCGCTTTCACTGCCCTCGATGGTGGGGCGGCCAAAGGGTTTGTGAAGATCACTTCAGCAAGAGCCCCCTCTACAAGGTGCCTTTATGATTTGAAGTGGAACCTCTTTATTGTTTGGTGTCCTTCCTATGGGGAAGACTCCCATAGATGCCCTGGCAGTGCTGTGCTGACTTTCACGTAATCCTGAAACCCCAGCCTGGATACGTACCCAAAGTTCCCACCACTCCTTTCAGGGATCAGGTGGTGAACTTGCAAGCGCTGTCCTCGGAGGCGGCAGACCTGGCCCTTGCGTTGCTGTGTCCTGTTCGCGCCCTGCGTTTGTACGTGGACCGCACGCAGAGATTTAGAACCTCAGAACACCTCTTTGTCTGCTATGGAGGCCAGCAGAAGGGTAAGGCTGTCTCCAAACAGAGGTTGGCCAACTGGATGGATCCCATCATCTTGGAGTACCAATGCTGGGACGAGCTGTGCCCACTTGGAGTGAGAGCTCACTCAACATGAAGTGTTGCTTCCTCTTGGGCACTGGCACATGGCGCCTCTCTGGCAGACACTTGTAGAGCTGTGGGCTGCATTCAAAAAAATTATTCATCAAGATGAAAAAATTGGGAGACTTGTTAATGTTCTTTCTGTTCTTTTATGTTTATATTTAAAAGAGTTTCTGGTATAATGTTTTTGGAGGTTACCATCGTGGTGAAGTGTAGAGCATATGCTTGGGGTGAGGACCTGCTAACAACAATTAAAGTTGTTTTAATAATAAACTACTTTGGGCATGCCATGGACATAACAAAAGCAACTTCTGGCTAACGCCTAACAATAAAAATCTTTGCAGAGTAAAGATTTTGTAAGGTTTTCTTGTTAGATATTTGCAAAGATTGCAAAAATTGTTCTTGAATGCGTTCACTAAATAATCAATTAAATTGGATTACTTGTTTTAATTTTTGTTTGATATTAATTTTAGGATAATTAAACTTAATAGTTTTGGACAACATTAAGAATGTTAACCTGACTCAAATAAATGGCTTTGAATTTACCTTATGTAATAAACTTAAGTTTAGTGAAATAAACAATGTTAATTAAATGCAACATAATCCAGTTACGTGGAACATGTTGACATAAAAAAGTTAAGCAAATCCAACATATAATTTTTTTGAGTGTGGGCAACACCTAACACATTCACGAGATTCTACACTCTCCGAGTGGAGCCAGTGTCTTCCCGTGTGTTGTGTACAAACAGGTAATATGCGGGAAGAATAGCTCGGTGTCTCGCTTGCTACACCATTCCCCTCTGAGGATGGGCACAAGCACCTATTCTGCTTTTCAGGTGTGTTCCCTGGCTGGTGAACCCTGGTGAGTTCCTCCAGCATCCTTGGCAGTCAGATGCAGGTGGAGGCATCTGACGCCAGGTCTAGTACTTGTGTGTATGCCCGGTTGGTCAGCCCCTGCACTAGACTAGATGCCCATATGTTGTGGTTTAGACATAAGTCTTTTTTGTCCTATAATGGGGGAAATTATTTAATGTGAGTATCTGCATGCTGCCTTATATACCCGGAAGCAGGGGAGTGGCTCATGATGCAAATCTCACCTCGCATGTGCATTGGTTTGTTCTCTTACCACTTGAAGGTGATTGGAGCACTCAGACGAGATCCCAATTCCAATTTGTCAGTCACTGACGTTAACGTCTCCGTTCCCTCCTTCAGGGAATGGGGGTTACACTAGTAACCTAGATGTTCTCATAATACAAGGCAATAAATTAATTAAGATTTTAATTAGTTATTTTCAGGATGTCACATGGTTGCTATATTTTATTTTATCAAGTATTTTTCTAGGAAAAAAATGCAAACTATTGTTGTTTAAGTTCCCCGTTCTGCATTAAGTTAAATTCCCTCTTCAAAGCAGAGACAAACAGTGTGTGCAACTCTGCCACAATTACACTAGACATTTAGAAATTCTTTCCAAAATTCTGTTTTGCTGTCCCTTTTTGTCCAAGTATCGAAGCCAAATATTTAAACAATTCAAAGCAATTGAAAATATTAAGGTGTTCAACCTGAAAAGGCATCTGTAATCGTTTTGTTAGAGGACAAATAGGTCTTATTGTTCCAGTTGACATCATCACCTACCCCTTTTTCATCAGAACAAGTGTCAGAGCTGCTGATGTACAAGAAGAGTAAGAAACAGAAAGAGAGAAAGAGAAATGAACCCATCTGAACTTATCATCAGCCTCAGCTTCCTTAATAACCAATATTCATTAAGATTAGCTGAGATAACCAAAGATACGCCCTTCACATAATGGACATCCACAGCAACAGACTGCTATGTTTGGCACTTTTACATAATGATTTTCTTTCAAATGTCCGGAAAGATGGAAGTTTACATTCAATTAATATCTAAGCTGTGGTTAGATGTGATTTACAAATAGGGTTGAGAGGAAGAGATTTCTTTCACAAGCATAAATGTTAAACAACAAAAATGTGCCTCTGATAGATAAAAGATGTGCGGTTTCCATGTGATTCTGTATAGTAAATCATGATGAGAGGCCCATTAATGGTTTATTGGAAATAATTCAAGCAATTATACACAGACGGTGTCTTGAAAATTGTGTTTTTCATTTAAGGTCACAATATGTTTTAAGCTAAAATAATATCAATAATAATATCAATATCAATAATTGTGTTTAAAATTCAATCAGCAATGGGATTGTGAGATATTGATCATGTATTTCAATATATACTTGCCTGGCAGTCTAAGTGCATAATGGGAGACGACCATAAATAACCTAATCATACAAAAACTTAATATATGATCTACATCCCTTTACGGTTTTTGTCCATTCCATGAACACTGCAGCACACAAAAAAATATCTTTATCTATATCTCCTCCATCATTAGGGGTCTCATCCATCTTACAGTGTACATTTTACACTCACTGATTTTTAATGGATATGGAAACACATTTCTTGATGAAAAGAGCACAGAGTAAAAAGTAAAGCACAATCATTAACACGTTGTAAAAAATCAATATAAACAAATAATTTATGAATTTCAAATGTTCCCATATTCTGCTGTTATTCTGCAAATAATTCATTTAGGAAATAACCATTTTCTTTCCTGGCGACATCTGTTTTGTGTCTTATCATGGTTAGGCTGGTTACTGTGGGCAACAGTGCAGTTGTGTGTGCTGAGAAGAAACTATACAGTCAAAGGTCAGAGCTTCTCAGGCAAATAACAAACTCAATGGTGCATTAAATGCAACAACAATTTTAGACAAACTACATTCAGACTTAAAATATCTTGGTTCAAGTTAAAACCCGACAAAACCTAAAACTTTACAAACTTTGTGAAGTCCCAGAAAAATAACTACTCACCTACAGTAGTGAACACCGTACAGCAGAAGAAAAGGGAACCAGAGAAGGTCCAGTTCTGCTCCTTTTGAAATTCATTCAAAATATTTTTTATTTTCCCATGTAACTCTTCCTGTTTTGAGGTATCTAATTCATAAAATGAAATGGAGCGGAAAAAATAGCTTATTAAAAAAAAAACTTATTTTAAAAAGTAGTATTTAAACATTTACATTACAAGTGTATTTTATTCACATTTTATAATATCGTATATCATCAAAATGCACAGTAAAACTACAGCCTACGTATATAGGCTATAATATTTTTTTAAAAATATATAATTTATATAAGCTTAAGGTAAGACCTGTATGATTCTGAACTGTCTCCACCACTTTTTGCACCGCTGCACGAATCCGTTCCGACTCATTGTTAGTCCTTTTCTCAATCTGTTGAAAGATCTGCGCTCCTAAAACCGCATATAAAATGAGTGAGACAATGAGGAAAACGTGAGGAAATAAACGCCAAATCAGTCTTGCGCATCTCCCTTTTGGGTCCGACTTTCGTTCCTCTTCTACCTCCACGGACATCTCTCAGTCAATCAGAGACGCGGTAATGGCTGAGGAGATGAATCTGTCCTCTCATGGCAGTGTGGTGAGCAGCCGTATAGACACCACCCCGCTGCAGAGAGAAACCACAAACCTAAACTGCCTGTTCAACCTAATGTTTAATAGCTTAAACAATGACCTCACCGCTGTTTGCTCACAAACACGACTCTTTAAACTATTGTAGAAGTTTAACACGAACTGATTAACCTCTGTAGCTTCTCAATGCAGATTTAACAAAAGACAACAATCAATACAGTAGGCCCATCTCTGCTTGGAGGCGCATTGGGAGCGACAACAGGTGCGGATGTGTGAAATTTTAGCCTGGATGCCAGAGCTGCCCTTGAACCCCGATTGGGCATTTATGAGTCAGTCCACGAAACTTTTTTTGTCCACATGAACATACGTGTAAACATTGTTTTTGGTTTAACATTTGTTACACAAGTGATGTGTAAATCTATTTAAGTGACAGTAAGACACTTGTGTTTTGGTAAATTGCTCCATGTAAACAACGCTAACCAAAGCTAACAACTTTTATGTTTTATTAAAGGGTTAGTTCATCTAAAAATTAAAATTCAGTCATTAAGTACTCACCCTCATGTCGTTCCACACCCGTAAGACCTTCGTTCATCTTAGAAACACAAATTAAGAATTTTTTTGATGAAATCCAAAGGCTCAGTGAGGCCTCCATTGCCAGCGAGATCATTTCCCTTTTCAATGCTCAGAAAGGTACTAAAAACATATTTAAAACAGTTCATGTGAGTACAGTGGTTCAACCTTAATATTATAAAGCGATGAGAATATTTTTGCGTGCCAAAGAAAAAACAAAATAATGACTTTATTCAACAATATCTATGATGGGCGATTTCAAAACACTGCTTCATGAAGCTTCAAAGCTTTACGAATCTTTTGTTTCGAGCGCCAAAATCATGTGATTTTAGTAAACAAGGCTTCGTTTGTCATAAGTGTTTCGAAATTTCAATAGTTCACATGATTTTGGCAGTTTGATACGTGCGGCGAACCACTGATTTGAAACAAAAAATGTATAAAGCTTCGAAGCTTGATGAAGCAGTGTTTTGAAATCGCCCATCACTAGATATCGTTGAATAAAGTCACTTTCTTTTTTTTTTTTGTTGCACAAAAAGTATTCTCGTCGCTTCATAACATAAAGGTTGAACCACTGTAGTCACATGAACTGTTTTAAATATGTTTTTAGTAGCTTTCTGTGCACTGAAAAAGGAAATGATCTTGCTGGCAATGGAGGCCTCACTGAACCTTTGAATTTTATTAAAAATATCTTAATTTGTGTTCCGAAGATGAACGAAGGCCTTACGGGTGTGAAACGACATGAGGGTAAGTAATTAATGACAGAATTTTCATTTTTGGGTGAACTATGCCTTTAAGTATTGCAATGTGCACATGCACATTTAGTTTGAGATAAATATATTTCATTAATGAATTAATTGTCCATCATAGCCATATCCAAATATGGAAAAAAATATTTAAAAATTATTAAAATTTGTAATAATTAAATGTAATATTAAAATAACACTTCACATATCAACATTGTTTTGCTAGCTGTAAGATACTGGTCATGACTGATACAGTATTTGTTCTTAGTGCCTTTGCATTAGGTGTGGCCTTTTAACAGTATCTTGACATATCTGAATTATTTATAACCATGCTGCCATGCACTTATGCAATACACTTGACTCTTATGCATTGTCAGTGTTTCGCCTAGCCGGGCCGTACAAAAACTCCACTGGATAATAAGGATGCACTTGATGGGTCACTCACAGCTAATTAACTTGCAAGTGATGCTCTTGAAGGGAAGTGACCTAAAGTTTCACTGAAATCATTCAGCATATAAGACTGCACACATAACAAAAGCAGTGTGGCAGAAGAGCACAGAACCCATATAAAGAAACCCATGCTACTGTATACCTTTGACTGGGCTTTGGAATGTTGTACAAGCTTTGACAGCTCCTTTGTCTGGTTAATATTTTAATTGAGTAAATATTTATGCAGAAAGACATACTGTGTGCCACCTACAGATTCCAGATCAGCAACTGGACAAATGCAGCTTCTTCATGGACATTAAGCAGCCTCACTCTTTCTTTATATGAGACCAATTGGGACCAAAGAGTTTGTCACAACCCCAAAGGCATATTAGAGGGCTCAACTGCCCCTCTTTGGAAGAATAATATGACTGCAAGATAACAAGGTGACAAAATAAAGCATCATTAAATGTTTTTTGAAGTCAGTGTCAGGCAAATTTTCTACTAGCATTTAAAATAAGAACCGATGCTTGGAGGAAGGTGATGGAGAATGAATGAAATTTAGACAATACAGAATATTAAATGTTTTATTCAATATCTGCTCCACTCCTTGTCTCATTTTAAGAGATTGTTTAGCACAAATAACCTGGTTTACATTAGACAACAATGTAAAGTAATTTGACAATGCTGGATTTGATTGACAATGATAGGAAAACAAAACAACAAAAAACAACATGCATTTAGAGTCATCATATCACATGGTTCACTTCTCAAGTCATTCAGTTGGCAGTGTAACACAAAGCAAATTAACAGCTGAACAAATTGGATTTCACCAATTAAATAAACACTTAATTATTAAGAACTTAACAAAATCTTTTATGACCCAACACTGGTTTTAGTGACTTTTCTATGGTCTCAAAAAAAAGAAAGAAAAAAAACTAAACAATAAAACTCCATGGCATACTGCAGCCATCCATATCCACACTAAATGGTACATGCACTTTGGCTACATATTAGTACGTGTTGCACATTCACAGGTCTTATCCCACTGTCAGTTTCATATGAAAGACAGAGCATAAAACCATCATCAATCAGGCTGTTACTTGGGGGAATAATAAAATAGTGTTTTCATCCTGCAGGTTTATCAGCGTGCAGGTCACTGAAGTGCAGTTTTGAGAAGAACTGTGTGGCTGGGCATCATTTTAAAGTGCTTCTGAATTTCCCTCCAGTTCTAAACTGAGGACTGTCACTTATTGTACATTCAGAGACTTGATTCAGTCCTTTTGCTGGCCCGTCTCACCTATCATTCAGTCTACCTGTCACAAACACCTGGGTGTACCTTCCGTTTCTATTTGGTTCTTGCTCCAGAACATTTACAACACTTCTGGCTTTTTAGTGAGAGACTTGATGATCCTCCCTTTAGCTAAAGGAAGCCCATTTTGAACTCACTTCACATTAAAGGAGAAGCCCTCAAATACATTCTGTTACCAAACAAACCACTTTTATAGTTTAAAACCACAAAAAAAGGATAGGGGTAGTTAACTTTGACAGATGAGTGTGTCATGTTGTACAGTGTACAACAATAATATATGCTATTTAATGTACAAATAACCCCTCTACACACACTTACATCATTAGCTTCATGTGTAATATTGTAAACATTCAGTTTGTATAAGTGAATCTTTTCTGTCAAGGAAGACAATCTGACTTTCCTTAATATTAGGATGGTTTCCAAATCCTAGCAGTGATTCTCAGTGAAATTTTTTTTTTTTAGTCATAGACTAAAAAAATCTCATGGTTAAGATGAGATTAACAATTGTCTTGCTATGTAAACACACACTACACAGACATTTTTGACCACAACCTCCGCGTTTTGTAAGTTAAAAACAGTTAAACTTTTAAAACGACTGCATTACATTTCACTGCACATCCCTTTTTTTTGAAAGCAAAGACATGTCCTGTATGAACAGCCCTTTAGTCGTGACAAAACTTGTATCCTGATCAAAACACTTCATTTCAATGGATGATACTGAGAAGAAAACGAAAATCTTCAGTAATGAATAATTGAATACAATTATCCAATTAATACACTAGGAAGTGTGCTCAGGGTTGATTGGAACGATTATTGTAATGCGAAAAGGCAGAACTGAACTCCCACATTCATAGCTTCTATAAAAACATACTGCCCCTCTTAATGATTACGGGTCAAGCAAACATTCAGACAGACAACATTGTGGGTTAACACATTATATAAATGTTTAAAGCATGTATATTGTGGATGTATGGATGTGTGTATGAGTATATTACATGTGTATATGTGTGTGTGGAAGAAAGGCACTATAAAACACTGAAGCTGTACGGGTTTCAGCTATCAGGAAGGTACAAATCTAAAAAAGATATTCTATTTGGACGACACTTTTTGGAAAATAAACCTGCGAAATATTTAGAAAAAATTCTTGCTCCAGAATTAATAAAATTATTACAAAAAGATGCTTTTTAAAAAGAAAATCTGTTTCTATAAGTGTTCCAGTTTATTCAATACAGTTTTGGCAGGTAAATGAACCTTAAATTACTATTCTGCGAGGCCAAGTCCATCGAGAAGACAGCAGGAAGGCTCAGTTCTCTATGACACCGAGGCCTGGTAATTTTTAAACCGTAAAGAGCAGCAAATCAAATCCAGTTGTTAGATGCTCTGCTCTACATATACATACCAGCTAGGGATGTTGAAAAGCTTCGAATAATACAAAATGATCGGTGTATATGCGTCACAGTGCTCAACCAGTTTTGCAGGGCTTGATGGGAAGAGCAGTATCTCTTTTAGAGTCTCACAGAGCTCCAGCCAATCAGGAGTCACGGATCACGACTCACGGGAGTCCAGCTTACTGTACTTAACCCGGGTGCTCGTCAATATTCGCAACAAGAATGGTAGCTGGTAGTTTCGAGGCACAATGCCGCGAACGTTACTCTCAAAGTACTGGAATGGGCCGAACCACCACACACGAGAGAACAGGTTGCCAGTGGAATTTTCCTTTAGAGCCTATAGGAAAGAACAAGAGATTAAGTTAGGAGGCAAAATAGATTTTTTAATACCACTGTTTTCCAGTTCTTCAGAAATGGATAAAATGCAGATGGAGGAAGAAAGTTACCCGTCAATTGCAGCAACATTTATTTTTTCAGCTGCACACCCTCAGAATCAAAATACTGCCTAGATCAATATAATCAAAGATCATCTACGTACATATAATCACAGTATTTTTTGATAAATGTCTATTATTATTATTATTATTATTATTATTATTATATGCAGTGTTGGGGGTAACGCATTACAAGTAACACAAGTTACATAATCAGATTACTTTTTTCAAGTAACTAGTGAAGTAATTTTAAATTTACTACAAAATATCAGTTACTTTTTCAAACAAGTTTTCTCATTTATTGACAAACACCTCTCTTGTTCCCATGTTAAAGAATTAACTCACTTTAAAATGACAATTACCCCAAGCTTTACTCAGCCTCAGGCCATTCTAGGTGCATATGACTTTCTTCTTTCTGATGAATACAGTCAGAGTTATATTAGTAAATATCCTGATGCATCCGAGCTTTATAATGGCAGTGGACGGGAGTTTGAAGCTCAAGAAAGTGCATCCATCCATCATAAACATACTCCACACGGCTCCGGGGGTTAATAAAGGCCTTCTGAAGCAAAGCGATGCGTTTGGGTAAGAAAAATATTTAACAAGTTATAAAAAGTAAAATATCTAGCTTCCGCCAGACCACCTTCCGTATTCAACTTACGGAAAAAGCGTAACTGACGCAACGTCATTTTCTTAAGTTTTGAATAGGAAGGCGTAGGACGTAGTGTAAGCGTTTTAAACTAGATATGCGTCAGGATATTTATTTAATATAACTCTGTGTTCATCAGTCATATACACCTAGGATGGCTTGAGGGTGAGTAAAGCTTGGGGTAATTTTCATTTTAAAGTGAACTATTACTTTAAGAGAAATTGGGAGTAAGTGCAGAGGTGTTGTGTGGGCTGTGTAAACATGATGGTTATTATACTTCTAGACTAAATGTGATCATGCATTTACTCATCTCACTTGCACAAAAACAGATTTAGTATTCCTCAAAATGAATAAAAACAGTGAAATGCAAACTCAGTCAGAATATTGCACAAACCTGCAATAATTAAATGTTAACTAACACAAATATACTTTATGTATTTAATCTCACTTTATTAGCCAGTATCTTTGCTGCTGACCTTTGATGATCAAATTCAATCATACGAATAAGCAATAATGACTTTAGTTAAACATCACATTTGTGTGTTTTTTATTGCTGAAGTAAGACAATGGCAGCACAGCTGAAAGTTTTGAGCTGCGCCCTCTACTGTACAGCTGTGAATTTGCATTTCCTTCAGTCTGAGGCTTATTCATTTCACTTTTGGTGTGAAAGGGCTTTTACATTTGCCAAACTTGTTTAGTTATTAAAAAACAAACAAGCAAGCCCAGGTGAGAAAAAGTAATATAAAAGTAACTCAATGCATTAGGAGGCAGTCGTGAGAGAGTCAGACTTGTAACCTGAAGGTTGCAGGTTTGATTCCCAATACCAACAGGAAAAATGTAGGTGGGGGAGTGAATGAATAGCGCTCTTTTCCACCCTCAATACCCACGACTGAGGTGCCCCTGAGCAAGGAACCTAACCCCCAATCGCTCCTCAGGTGCCGCAGCAAATGGCAAAACTGCTCCTAATGTGTGTGCACTAACTTGGATGGGACAAATTCTGAGTATGGGTTACTATACTTGGCCTTCACTTCACTTCACTTCACTTCACCTCACTTCATTTCACCTCACTTCACTTCATTACTTTGGATAATAAGTAACTAAGAAACGCAATACACACACACACACACACACACACACACACACACACACATATATTTTTATTCATTACTTAGCTCCTTATTTTAATACAAATTTTTTGTGTTATTTATTATTGTTATATTTAGGCCCAGATCTCTGTATTTTTTCTGAGGTATATAATAAAGGTTGTGAAATAACTGCTTAATAATAACTGTACTTTGGTGCTGTAAAAATATTGTACAACGGCATGATAACCAAGTTTATCATCTGAGCTGATTAGCGGTGTAACTGCGCTAGTCAATGTCAAAATAATGAAGATTGCCAATCAAATCAAAGAAGGTGGGCATAACCATTACATATTTTACAAAGGCCGGGTATGAGTTCTACTATAACTATGAAATAAATGTCTTAAATTACATAATTACGGTATATACAGTGCCTTTATTTTTTTATACATTTGCAAAGTTCCAAATCTGTTTTTTGCTTTGTCATTATTGTGTATGGAGTGTAGATTAATGTGAAAAAAAGTAATTTAAAGTAGTTTAACATAAGGTAGAAACATAACAAAATGTGACAAAATGAAGGGGTTTGAATACTTTTGCCACTGTAAATGTTATATAGAATAATATAATAAAATTATTGTAGCAAGAACACTGTTAGTGAACATCAATGAGACTAATAATGATACTACAAGCTGCATAAATAAGAAATGCATATAAACATCAATTACCACTTTAAATATATCTTATATTTTTAATATTTATAATTTTTTATTGTAGAGTGCATACCATATCACTAAAAGAATTACAGTTATGACTGAAATCTACCTCAGATACCTGCTGTATCATATGAGACACATTCACAACATGATTTCTCAAAAATAATGTATGAAATATCAAGCACAAGATGCTTAAATCTGGTAAGTCAGCAGAGGTTTCTCAGTTTCATCTCTGAATTTACCTGCTGATTGGCCATTGTATGGTACCACCAGAAGAGACGTGTGGTCATGAAGTAGGCCAACACCACGTCGATGGTGTAGTGATCATGAGCCAACAGGATGCAGAAGATACCGACAGCACTCAGGCACCAGCAGAGCCAGTGATACCACCAGAACCTCCGTGGAGAATCTGTCACCCGTAAAATAAAAAATTGAATTCTGTGTATTGGCTTCACAGTGTAGGCAGAAGTAACAAACAGAGGTAATCTTGCTAGATGGTGTTATTGCTCTTCATGTCCACTAGATGGAGTCATCAACAAATCACAACAACATTATGCATATGTGTACTCACACTCTTTGATAAAGAGGTATGTTAATGTCAGCATCACTGTGTGTCCACTGTACAGGTAATCTCCACACAAAGAGTGAGAGCCAGTGATTGACAGGCCACCACCTGCCATCATTTTCATTACCCGCCGTGACTGGGCCTCCCAGTCACCAAAGAGCTAGAACACAAACACACACACATAAGCATAAACATGCACAAAAACATGTATAGATAGAAAACAACTATTTTCTTCACCACTTTATCTTCGTTCTCCCTCACAAATTTTGATTTTAAGGAATTATTTTGTCTTCTATTTGTTTATAGTACACCTGCACATACAAATTTGTCTATTTTTTATATATATATACATACATATATATATATATATATATATACACACACACTACCAGTCAAAAGTTTGGAAACAGATTTATATTTTGAAAAGATTTAGAAAAGATTTATATTTTGAATAAATGCTGTTCTTTTTAACCTTTTATTCATCAATGAATTCTGAAAAAAGTATCACAGGTTCCAAAAAAATATTAAGCAACACAACATTGATAATAAATCAGCATATTACAATGATTTCTTAAGGATCATGTGACACTGAAGACTGGAGTAATGATGCTGACAATTCAGCTTTGCATCACAGAAATAAATTATATTTTAAAGTATATTACAATATAAAACCATAATTTTAAATTGTAATAATATTTCACAATATTATTATTTTTTTTTAAATTTATTATTAAATAAATGCAGCCTTAATGAGCATAAGAGACTTCGTTCAAAAACATTAAAAATAGTAATGTTTCCAAACTTTTGACTGGTAGTATTATATATATATATCTTATTCACTTATATGCTTTTTATTTTACTATCTGTGTACTGTTGTTGTCATGTGCACTGGAAGCTTCTTCTGTCACCAAAACAAATTTCTTGTTTGTGCAAACATACTTGGCAAAAAAGCTCTTTCTGATTCTGATTTTAATTCACTCAAAAATCATTATTCTGTAATCATTGTATTTCTCCAACTGTGTATGAATAAAATGACTTATTTAGGGTATTACGCAGTTTTTTTATAAAATGAAACCAGAAAACAGACAGTGACCAAAGGTCAATTTGTTAGAAACGTAAAAATGGTGAACACTACTTATGTGCAGCATCGTTATATAAGCTTTGTGACCAAATTATAAGTCATTATTCACCTATAATCTCTGCTGTAGCTCTAAAAGTGTGAAAGAGATGTGAGAGCTATAGCAGAAGGCAATATTTTCGATTTCACATCCATCAACCACTTCAAATCAACAGTATGCCTATTCTGGATCAACTAGACCAACATTAACCATAATGGTGTAGTTTCATTCTTCAGCAGTTACCTTGGGGGAGCACTTGAAGTGCATGCCTGGCACAGGTAATGTTGTAACGTACATGGTCACGCATCTGTACAAATACAGAGTTCCCACAATAAAAAAGAACCGGCGGCCAATTATGGATCTGCAAACAGAGAGAAATCAGGGTCATAGTCAGAGAAAATAACAGATATACCCCAATATACTGATGAAGAACGACCTGATGTGACGTCATTATTGTGGACAATGGGGGGCCTTGGAATCAAAAAGGTTGAAAACCACTGGTATAATGTGTAAAGGCCAATTCACACCACACAGAAAAACGCCAACAAACACGTCTGTTGGGTTTTGTCGGATCAGTGTGTTACCCCTGTCGGCGTTGGTCAGGGTTTGTATTCACCTGACTGAACATGTTCAATCAATGTTTGTCTGAGTTTGTTTGGGCAGTGTGAACCTAAATCTAATGGCCAACTTGTTTGTTGCCGTTTGTCTGTGTGGTGTGAATTGGCCACAAGGAACTAACCTGTGTTTAAGCAGAAGCCACTGTGTAAACCACAGTCCCACAAGCAGCATGCCATTGATCTCACAGATGGAAAACGCCCACTCCACACGATCAAACAGATCAAAGAATTTATCCGGGAGGGGCGGGGACTCTTCCTTGGGTGGGACGCGCTCATGCACCACTGAAATCACAACTGTTGTTGTGAGGAAGCAGCACAGAGCGTACAGGAAGGCCACGCCTGTTTTGAACCACTCCGTGGGATACGGTGTGCGCTCCTGCTCAGGTAGCGGTGGAACCAAGATGCGAACTGCATCAGAGCGCAAGCCGTTCTTTGGACCGCCGTTGAGAATCTTGCCGTTGCTAACACTGCCGTTGGCAAGGGCGCCGCTGACGTGACCGTTAGCGTGGTGATTGTTTTCAATGTTGTTGCTCTTGTGTGCCTTCATGTGGCTGGTGAAGCGCAAAGTCTCTATGCGCTCCAAAAGTTGTCGACCACTGTCTCCGGTAACCAGGGACAAAGGCGAGGCGTTAAAGTCTTCCTCAGAGAGTCGCAAGAGTGAAGGGCCGTCTACGTTCCGCAACGCATCCGTGTACTCCTGCATGCCCTCATCGGTCAGCCAATCAGAGACGTCACTAGCTGTCCACAGCCTCACCTCCTTCATGTCTGGGTGAAAGGGAGTAGGGCCGTTTCAGGGGCTGGGGAGGGGAGTTGAGCCCACACTCAGCAGTTTGGTGCCCCGAAAGCAGTCATAGTGCCTCTGGGACATTGGAAGAGAGTAGCTGGGAGGTCCAGATTTTCACCCCTCCACCTCCACTGTGTTAAACGGAGTAACGGCAAAGTCTGACAAATTTTGTAGTCTCAAGGATGCTGAATCCCTTAGTGTCAGCGTGCACCAATGTATGGCCCTGAAAAAAGAAAAGCACAGTCAAGTTAGCTAACAGATTATGATGTGTATACAGAAAAAGCAATTATTTGCCTTAGCAGTCCTAGAAATCAACATAATCTTTGCTGACAACTATGCAGACATTTGTGTGTATATCCAGAGCACGCATCCTGTTTGACAGTGTTGCCCAAAATCAGGAACTGTGGCATAGCAATCCAAAAAATAACAATGAAAAAAATTCATTATTTCGCAATTAATCAAGTCTTTGGTCACATGATCCTTCACAAATCATTCTAATAAGCTGATCTGGTGGTCGAGACACATTTATTATTATCATCAATGTTGAAAACATGCTGCTTAATATTATTGTGGAAACCTTCATACATTTTTTTTCAGGATTCTTTGATGAACGGAAAGATCAAAATAACAGCATTTGTTTGAAGCAGAAATATTTTGTAACATTATAAATGTCTTTACAGTAACTTTTGATCAATTTAATGCATCCTTACTGAAAAAAAAGTAATGTTTTTTTCCGAAAAAAAAATCTTACTGACCCCAAACTTTTGCATATATGTAAATATTTAACCTATATACTTTACTAATATACTGTTAATAATTATAATCAATATTTCATAATGATTCATGGGATGTGTCATTCCTTGACACAGTCAATTTTTTCCAGTTGTCATTTGCTTTTTTTGTTTTTGATGTTGTAATTCATCTCTAAGCTGTTTGGTTTGGTTTGAAGCTGCGGAAAATAGAAAAATACCTCCTAAAACAAGAAGTGGCCAGCCACTGCTATTCTGTTCTGTTCTGTTCTCATACATTGGTAGGCCCATAAAATGTAGGTAATTTTAGAGCTGTACAAACTTTATTAAAAAATCTATATTTACTACATATACTTGCTACATAACAATTACGCCACACACACCCTCAATGTTCTGGAATGCTCTGGAATTATGACTTATGCTTGCCAAGCTATAACTTGTGTGTGTGTGTGTAATTGAGCATAAAACAAAATACAAAGAGCAAACAAACTTAGAGAGAGAGAGAGGGGGAAAGAGAGAGAGAGAGAGAGAGAGAGAGAGAGAGAGAGATTAAAAGTCTCTGACTCAACACTATGTCTGGAAGACCTTTGGTAATTAAATCAGCTTAGGGGAAAAATACTCTCTCTCACACAACAAGAATAACCAGTCAGCAATAAGAAACAACAACAAGTAAATAGCAACTTGGAAATTATGCCAAATAACCACAGGGCATTTGTCAGATGACCAGCCAACCATTAGCTTTCATCCTTTTAGCAGTGATAGAAATCTGTGTTGCTCTTAGTGAACTGACCTGTGGGTAAAAGTTTATTTAGTTTTCCATTTTACACAGTATGTATTCTTGTTTCATTTTAAAATGTTGTTTTAGTTTCATTATTTTAATGTTCTGTCAGCCCTTAAATCTTATAATGTCGCTAAACCGGTTCTGCCACATTAATGACGTCATCTTGTTTCCTTATTATTTGTAAGTTATCATGTTACATCTCACTGCGTTTATAAGAAATATAAGGAGCATTGGTGATGGGAGTTAACAGCGCTGAAGCACTTCCTTCCTTGAAATATCTTGCATTTTAAAAGTTACATTTTAACTTAGGCTGTTAAACTTCAACATGATTCTGTTAAACAACAAGAGGACAAGTTGCAGGCTATGATTTTGAATTTTGGCAAGATATTTTTTAAACATTTAGAAGTTAGAGAACAGGGGTCACTTGAGCAAGTTCAACTCTGTTATATAAGCATTCTTGAAATTCAGTACACATGGCTTGATCGGTTTCGCCAACTTACTCTGTAATATATATAATAGCTAACAATAAACTTGTAAATGGCTTTACAGCCTCTCTGATAACTCTTTACAATAGGTCTCATTGGTTAACATTAGTTAATGCATTAACTAACATTAACTAACGATAAGCAATACATTTGTTACATTTGTTAATGTTAGTTATTAAAAATGTTCATGTTAGTTTACAGTGCATTAACTAATGTTAACAGATACAACCTTTGATCTTAAAAATGTATCAGTAAATGATAAGATTAACATTAACTAAGATTAATAAATGATGTAGAAGTATTGTTCATTCTTAGTTCATGTTAACTAATGTAGTTAACTAATATTAACAAATAAAACCTGTTAGGTAACAAATGAAAAGTGTTACTGCCTCTCTACTCTACTCTCCACATTTTCCATTCAACACTCTTAAAACAATGCATTTATATTCAATACAATTAATTATTAATGAGTATTTCGCTATTAATTATGCTCATTACAGTTATCAGTGGAAAACAGTGTATATTTATGAAGTTTATGATGATACATTAGATTTTAAAAAAGCTACAAATGAACCGTGAACAAACTGAAAACGTAAATAAACAAATCTCACCTTGACTAGAATAAAAACTAATCAATAAGATTGTCTATAAATCGTCATTTATAGATAATCTTGCTGATGCTTTGTACACAAACCAAACGCACAGCCTTCCCCCCCAAAATTGTTCAAAGTGGTAACGCCCAAAACAGCCATGAATGGAAAAGCGACAGCATCTGATACAGAAAAAAAAGAAAAAAAAAAGCAGATGTTGGCCAGCTTGTGCGAGAACACCCACGTGGATAAACAGACTTCAGCATACAGCTGACAGTACAATAAAAAAACCTGCATGACTGATAAACACAACACTGAACACAACAACACAATCTTCCAAGAAAACATCAAAATCATTTTTATTTCTCTAGACCTACTATCTTCCTCTTTTTTATTACATCAGACATTTTCCTTTGCTCATTCTCTTGTCAGAAAACTCTTTACATTTTCATTTCAAATATACTGTAATACTGATTTAGCATTTACTCCTTTTTCTGAGGGTGTCACGTATCAGTCATATTAAAGTTGATCCTCATAACTTAATGATGTGACCATAAAAAAAACAAAAAACAGCCTATATATGCTGATGATCCTTTTGTCTTCTTTAAATCTTAAAAATGAAACTGGATTAAGTATCTGATCATTTCCTTAACTCCTTGCCCAGTTTCACTGCCTGATAATTACTGAATCAAAGAGCTATTCAATTGGATTTCATGCAATGGCGTATCATAGAAGATGAAATATCATGAAATTTTATGGAATTTAATGACATACAGATTCATAGAATTCCAAGGAATTTCATGACATACCATTTCATACTATTCTAACAGTCCATAAAATTCTGTGAAATTAATTAACATCAAATAACAAAAAAACATAAAATTTACTAGCCCAAAAACAAAAAGCCCAAAATAGAGAAACATTTTTAAAAATAAGGAAAATTAATTTTAAAGGACACAATGCAAAAGATCGGACAATTATTTTCCTTTAAAACTAAAGCATTTCATCATTTATTTCTTTTTATAATAACAGGGGACAGAAAAAATTAGCAAAAAATGCGCATTTCACAAAACCACTCAACAATATTAATGTCTATCAACAGCAGAACAGATCACAATGTACTGACAGTGTACAAATCAGCTTTAAAAACAACATTTTTGCATGACAAACTGAATAAACATCATAGTAGAAATTTAATTCCGTGCGACCTTTATATTTGTGTATAGCTGCACAGTTTTCACCACCTCTCATTCATTTTACATTATCTTAAAACAAACATGGCCTCTTAACACACCTGGCTCAGTTCCTATTCACAAAAATGGTAAATATTTACAGAACACACACATACAAGGACACAACTCCTAGACATGTGCATGCAAGCAAAAGAAACAGACCGTAAGCTAGAAAAACGAACAGAGGAGTCTTCTGGCCATTGAAATCTACATCCTAACAATATTGTGCAATAATGTTCTTTATTATGCAGTCCAGCTGATGGTAAGGTGGAAATAATCATGCGTGTCACTGGTGAAACTTTTGTTTAACACGACACACATGAAATTTATGAAAAACACACCTGGGTACCACAAAAGAATACTTATAGGACTATACATAGCCAATATTACATTAAGACCAATGTTGGGCCAAACAGCACACAGTGATTTCTTTACTAACTGCAGTTAGTCATGCAATAGCACACACACACACACACACACACACACACACACTTGTGCAGGTCAGTACACAAATAGGACAGCTAAGTACACTCTCTTGGTTTCTAATTATCACACTGTGTGTATTTTCAGAGAAGCTGCAGTTCTCTTTAAATTCACAGCAGTAATAAATAGCTTATTTGCCTATACTCTCGCAGCAAGCACACTAGCTGGTTTTAAAGATTTGCTTACAACTGGACAATTTGGTTAATATTTACATTTTTAATTTCAATTTAAAATTTCATGACAGTAAAAGTCACTCGTTTGGCAACCCATACAATTCTATCAGTCATTTCTGAATTATAGATATACAATATATAGTTATACAATTGTGACATTGTACTTTTGGTTTATTTTAGACTTCTATGATTTAAGTCACAATTAAGGAGTTAAAAACTGTATAACTTACCCAGAAACAGTGTGTTGGGTTAGTTGTGCAAGGTTAGTACAGTTAATACGACCATTAAAGGGTTAGTTCACCCAAAAATGAAATTAATGTCAGTTATTACTCACCCTCATGTCGTTCTACACCCGTAAGCCCTTCGTTCATCTTCGGAACACAAGTTAAGATATTTTTGATGAAATCCAATGGTTCAGTGAGGCCCCTGTGAGTAACAGTGGTTCTACCTCAATATTATAAAGCGACGAGAATGCTTTTTGTGTGCCAGAAATACAAAATAACGACTTTTCAACATTATCTAGTGATGGCCGATTTTAAAACACTGCTTCGGAGCTTTACGAATCTAATCAGTGGTTCGGAGCGCCAAAGTCACGTGATTTCAGCAGTTTAACAGTTTGATACATGATCCAAATCACTAATTCGAAACAAAAGATTCGTTAAGCTCAGAAGCAGTGTTTTGAAATCGGCCATCACTAAATATCGTTGAAAAGTCGTTATTTTGGCTTTTTGGAGCACAAAAAGTATTCTCATCGCTTTATAATATTAAGGTTAAACCACTTTACTCACATGAACTGTTTTAAATATTTTTTTAGTACCTTTATGGATCTTGAGAGTTGCAGAAACATTGCTGGCTATAGAGGCCTCACTGAGCCATCGAATTTCATCAAAAAAATCTTAATTTGTGTTCCAAAGATAAATAAAGGTCATGAGGGTGTGTAATAAATGACTTTATTTTCATTTTTGTGTGAACTAACCCTTTAAATTGCAGAAGTGTACATGCAATTATCACTAAAATTATCTCAAGAAGTCTTGCACATTTTTATAAATTGTGAACTTTATGCTTTAGGAACTGTTTAACATTTTACTTGTTATCTGAAAACACTATTTTTTTTTATCTGAATGATGACATTTAAAAATTCAAATTTAACGGATGACATAAAATGCTTATCTAATTATCTTTCAATTTTGTCAGAGAGCTCAGTAAAGCAAAAAAAATGTGAATATTTAACAACTTAAGATGCCAAATCAAAGGTCATGCCGTTTAGAAGTCATTTATGGAAGATGCAGGTGTATGATCCACCAGTTGTGTAACTACAATCACTGAGAAATTCTGTCCTTGAGAGCTTTAGTTTCTCAACTTTCTCACAAGCTCTAGCTCTAGGCTGTGGGAAAGCAAATGTTTTTTTAGAAAAGGAAAGCAAACCATCTACTAGAATCTCTGGCTGTGCTCTGCAAGTGTGTGTGTGGATTTTTCCATTAGGAGACGTCTTCAGTGTCCGTCTCCATGACTCCGGATGGCACAGATCAATTCATCAGCGCTTCAAAGACTAAGACACCAACACCGTTTTGGTGTTCACCTTGCTATATTACCCTACATCTACAGCCCACATCCTCTTCACTGACATGTACGTTTACACAGCATTGCAAACCTAAATCTGTCACAGATGCTGTTTTTGTCATGTTTATTTTCATTTATGCATTGGGTCAGGGCAGGGGCCCTCAGTTCCTGTAGGGCGAGAGACCTAAACACATCTGATCCAGCTAATCAAGTTCTTCAGGCTTATTTGAAAACTAATGCTGCCTTCACGTGCTGTCGAAATGATCATAAATACGAGTTTTCTAGTTAAAGATTGGACATGAATGCCCTCTCAAGCCATATTTACAACTGGAAAGCTCAGGGGTAATTTTGATACCCAAGTTCCTGAGATGGGCGGGTCATAAACTTTAAACATGGTTGAGGTGAGAACGATTTCTGCTGTGACTGCTATTCTTTATTAGTTTCCTCCACAACAGAGACATTGCCTTGTCTTTTCATTTAAGTAATGCATATTGTATGTTTTATACACAGCCAAAATAGAATGTATTTGACCAAAATTCCATAATCTAGATAGCATGGTGAATGTTTATGGTTGTTAGTGAATGTGACGCTATGTTATCTTAGCTTTCTCCCAATAAATTGGCAAGAATAAAACTGGTGTCTATGGGAAAACAGCCCATTTTCAATTATTGTGAGGTTTATTTTTCATGCAGTTTCACCTCAAACTCCCCCATGACTTTCTTTCTTCTGTGAAATATAAAAATAGATATACTATAAAGATGTATATATAGAAAACAGGATTACTCCTGACCCAGCAATTTAGATGGACTATACGTGGACTATGCGATACACATAATTTTTGGTATTAAAAAAAAAAAAAAAAAAAAAAAAGTTTATAAATCTAATTAAGTTGACCATTGATGTTGTCCACAAGTCTATTGAAGGTCTTTTTATTCCCACATCCTGCCTGTATGTGTGGATAATGAAAAGGAGCAGCTGCTAGTCTTATCACCAAAATACATTCCCTTTATTTTGAAATGAAACACAAAGTAACTGCTGTTATGCAAAACATGTGCTCCTCCTTTAGTGTGACCTTGACCATTGTCTTCATCCATCCCAGCTCCTCTAAACACCTGAGACTCTAGGTACAACCTCCCATAACCTCAGCTCTGCCTGTTTTACATTTGCATTTTTAAATGTTTTTATTAATTAATCTTATTAGTATGCATGTTTTCATAACCATTCCCTAAGCAGGAACTATCTCATCTCAACATAACTTGGATGTTTTTGTCCGAGTAAGCACGACTCCTTCCCGTAGGTCACACGTTCAAATTTTAAAACTCAACCGCAAAGCATTTCCTCAAATTTAAATTCCCTGCCACACATTTCCAAATTTCTTTTCCTTGTTCTCTTTTTCTGTACCAACTTTTTCCTTTTATGTTTGGTTTCTGTTAATTTGGTTTGTAATGCCACACAATTAATTTGAATAAAAATGCAACTAGTAATGTTGTGTAACGGTAATGTACCGTATACCCTGGAATGTTTAATATAAATATTTGTAATGGCTTACACAATTTACTCTCTGTTCTTTGCGTAGCATAATGAATCACTGAGCACACAAACACACACATTCATAAACACTGGCACACTGAAACCAAGTAGCTGTTAGTGCGTAAAGAGTGAAAAGTCTTATAGTGTAATCTTTATCATTCAAATTACAAGAACACAGTCTTCTATGTCACAAACAGAGGGATACTGAGGGTGTTTGGGTGATTAGGTCTCCCAAAATATGCATTAAAGTAGATATTACCTCATTATACTCACCCTGTGCCTGCACGTTGTTAATAAGATTAAATTCTGATATTTAACCTCCTTAATATGCATTGAGTGCAGTAATTGTGTTTTTATGCATGTGATGAAGTGAAGTGTGTAATCAGTGCATTAACTGGTTGAAAACACCGCTGGAATACTCAAGAGTCTTGCACTTAAAACCACATCAAAACACCACCTGCCATCTAAAGAAGCTTGTCTAACATTCATACAAACATGATTGCAAGGCATTGCAAGCCACAGTTGGTTTTCATAGCTTTAGAGGATTCTATGGTTGTGTTCACACTTGGTTCGATTGGAACCAATTCTGGTGCGATTGCTCTGCTAGTGCGGTTCATTTGATTAAGTGTAAATGCTGCCATCTTGAACCCTGGTGCACACCAAACAAGTAGACCGAGACCCCTGAAAAGGTGTGTCTTGGTCCGCTTACAAACAAACTCTGGTGCGGTTCGACAGAAATATGAACACAACATAGACTAAAGACATCTAAACGAACCAAAAACAGGATGTGATGTCACCAGATGCGCCCCTAAAAAGGACAGAATGCTGAAGCATTGTCATAGTCGCGATGTTGCCCATTACAGTTCGGTACGGGCATCAGAAACGCTGTCTCCTTGCAGCAGATCTTCGTTTGTGTGCTACGGACGAATTCCTGCCGCTGTTTTGACACTTTTACACATTTTATAAACTCTTCATGAGTTCTCAGCTGGTCAAAATGCCCTCATATGTATGCACATATAACAAGCGCATTTAGCCCAGCACACAGCATTGTTTTGGATGTTCAGTAAGTTCCGTCGCAAAATAAGTTTTTTTTTTTTTTTGTGTATCTTCAGGTTCGGTGTTAAAGATGACGGTACGAACGCCAAGTGAACCAAAAATAAATGTATTATATTCTTTTTTGGTCCGGACCAAACGAACCAATAGAATCGAACAAGCGTGAACACTCCCTTAACAGACAGATGACTACAAGACAAAGCCAACCTGCCTGAACAGTCCTGAAACTTTTGGTAACACTTTATTTTAGGGTGACATAGTATTTACTACATGTACACGTACTACATGTACTTACTATAGTAATAACAGTGAATTATGCATAAAAGTATCTAATCCTAAACCGTACCCGTAACTCTATAGTAAGTACATGTTGTTAATTATTACTCAGTACTTATCTGAGCAAGTACAATATAACCATGTCACTTTAAATATAGTGTAACCAAACTCCCCCCCCACACACACAGGTTTGTTTTTGTGAATTGTGGGGACATTCCATAGGCGTAATTGTTTTTTATACTGTACAACCCGTATTTTCTATCACCCTACATCAACCTTACACCTAAACCTACCCATCACAGGAAACTATGCGCATTTTTACTTTCTCAAAAAAACTCATTCTGTATGATTTATAAACCTTTTGAAAAATGGGGACATGGGGTAATGTCCTCATAAGTCACCCTCTCCTTGTAATACCTATGTCATACACACACACACTCTTACTTGTGATCTGGGAGAACAAGGGGGACCTACTAATGTCTTCTATGATACAGTGTCTACTCATTGAGCCAACCCATTAAAAAAAACTGTCCTGGGCCCCATGAATTTAAGGGACGGCCCTGCTTGTGAATGCTGTTATTAATCTCCTTGGGATATTGATGATAAAAATATAGACCTCTTCCTATAATTAGACCGTATGACGTTTCACTTTAAGTAGGACAAATTGTATGAAAGCAAAAAACAGGAACAAGAGGATGTGTATCTGAGTATAAAAAGAAAAACAGAGAGATACAAAGAAAAAGAAACCACAGGAGATATAAAAAAAGAAAGAGGTGAAGCATGAAAGAAACTGAGGAAACTCACAAAGACTCCACATCCTCATACACACACTGCAAAACCAGATGAATCACCGGTTTTAATCTTACATCACATCTGACTTGTTTAGTATTACATAGATGTGTGGAGTAACACATCTCACCAGAGACTCCTCTGTTCTCCTTTCCAGTATTTAGAAACAGTTTTTTTTTTCTCACTATGGCTTCCATTATGTGGCCCAGTTTCAAGTCATTCCTGGTTTAGGCACTCTTGTGTCTCTTTAGACTGAAACGTTCTGTAACCTTGAATCTCAAACTACAGAACTGTGGCCAACAACACAGAAAACATCTGACTCCAGATTTTATTCCGCTTTCCCTCCATGCCCTCAAAAACATCAGGCAGTTTTCTATGACCAACTGTTTTAACTCCTCTCTCCTATCAATGCTATGTGGTTTTACAACAGTTTGAAGGGACAATATTCTCTTCCAAGATATTATCCATGTAAAGCAGAAAGAACAAGGTCAAAGTCTTCACTGCTTTCAGTACATTAAGTATCAATTGTGAAGGACACAGGAGTAGCTTTTAGGTCTCTAGTGAATGTTAATCAATCGGTGAGAAATATCAAGAGACACAAGTAAGAACGATTAGATTCAGAGTGCAAAGAACTCACTGGAATTCATGTACAAATAATATTTTGCCTGCCACCGTCAACAGACTGGAACGCTTTATCCTAAAATGGATATTTTGTCTTCATTTACTCACCCTTGTGTTGTTACAAACCCACATGAATTTATTTCCATGGAGCACAAAGATAAGTTAGCCAGAATAACAGGCTCAGTCACTATTCATTTTAGTTCATGGAAAAGGATGGAAAAGAAGTGAATGGTTTTCTAACATCTCCCTTTTTTTATTCCATGAGAAAAAAAAAAAAAAAAAAAACGGGAAGAAGGAAAGTCATTCATGTTTCGAACAATGTAGGACTAAATATGCTTTGCTTGAAACCACCCAAATGAGTTCATTAAAATGTATTTGTGTAAAAACAATAGTGATATATTGTTTTAATTATATCTTAACTTTTTTACATACGCATTTTCGAACATTTTAGTAAACAAAAGTTATTCTACAGAAGCCTCGTTCAGACTGTTAGTCCAAATATGGTTTTTGTGCATATCCTTTCACACTTATAACAAGTGTGAAAGGCAAAAAAATCATTTTTCTAAATCTGTTTCAGTATGACCGCTGTCAAAGTAGACAGACTGCGCTAAATGTCTACACAGTAACACTTTACAATAAGGTTCATTAGTTTAACAGTAGTTAGTGTATTAACTAACATGAACTAACCATGAGTAATACATTTGTTACTGTATTTACTAATCTTTGTTAACGTTAGTTAATGAAAATACAGTTGTTCATTGTTTGTTCATGTTAGTTCACAGTGCATTAACTAATGTTAACATGATTTTAATAATGTATTAGTAAATGTTGAAAGTAACATTAACAAAGATTAATAAATGCTGTATAAGTGCAGTTCATTATTAGTTTAACTAATGAACCTTACTGTAAAGTGTTAACGTGTACACTCCGCTAATTTATATAAATGTCATATATATAGAACACTCGCGAACAAAGTCTTATTTGCTTAGGAGGTAACCATGGCAACGGCTGCTCGACCGCTCTCTGTTTCGTCGCGTTATTATAGACTCACACTTCACAACACATCTCGAAAATCGTTAGTGTGTATATATATATATATACACATTTTTTTTTTTTTTTCTTTTCTTTTCTTTAATTTAATTTAACCCTCGAAAGTCATTGGATACTATTGTTGCGGTTTTTTCGTAAACTAACGCGTCTGGCGCGAAAAAATCATTACACTTGATTACGACCATCGAAATCACGCGCTTTTACCAACGAATATGCTTTCCACTAATACTTGACAAAAGCTGGCATTGACACCGTGTTGTGTCATAACGCCTCTTTACCTTCAGAAACGGTAGAGCTGGTCCAGATGACTAGGCACGCGATTAAAAAGAGATTACACAGAAAAGGATCACTCGACCCTAGTGGAAAATAAATTCCCATAGTCCACAGTGGGCGGTTATAATTTACATATAGAGGACTAGTAGACGTCAAAATACAAGAAACGTGTTCTTAGAAAGGCCCTGGTGAAGTAGAGATCAACAGCTCCGTTGAACTCACCGTGCTGTTGTTGTTGTTATTTTTTTTTCCAAAGGAGACTTGTAACTCGTCCGATCCTGAGCCGTGGCGATCCAGGCCAAACAACACGCCTCTCGTGACAATCCCGCTGTCGCGTAAAATACCTCGTTAGAAGTGGGTAACTGTGTTGTGATGGGGCTGGTGGTTTTAGCCTCGTATAAGAAGCTGTAGACGTTCGCGTCAGTGGGTGGATTGTTAAAAAGCTGTCTGTGCTACGTTAAGAAGAAAAAGGAGGGGGAGGGGGATCCCACTGTCTGTGACGTGTACTCAACGCCCCGCCCCCTCTCAGAGGTCCAACCATAATGTAACACTGGATTTACATTCACAAGTGAAATCGATCATTTTAGCCACATTCTTTTCCGTGGAGAAACAGGTTCAAGAGGATTATATTCAGTTGTTTTTGTATGGGTTTAGTTGCTCTACAGACGCATTATAGTGACCTGTTTTCACTTTCAAGTTGAATAGCTAATATGAAGCGGTTAATTTAGATGAATTCGTTCAATAAAAAATACTTGACCAAAATAAGTGGCACATTTTAATATAGCCATATGAAAATATCTTCACAAAAGTACAAATGTCACAGAAAAAAAAAAAAAAAAAAAAACAGAAAACACCTAAAAAAATCCATTCTGAACAATCCATTTTTTAACTAACCTATTTTTATTAGAAATCTATATGTGACCCTGGACCACAAAACCAGACATAAGGGTCAGTTTTTTTTTTTTTTTTTTTTTTAAATTGAGATTTATACATCATATGATATAAATCTGAATAAATAAACTTTCCATTGATGTATGGTTTCTGGAATCTGAGGGTGCAAAAAAATCTAAATATTGAGAAAATCACCTTTAAAGTTGTCCTTAGCAATGCATATCCACTCACAAAAATACATTTTTTCATATATTTACGGTAGTAAATTTACAAAATATCTTCATGGAACATGATCTTTACTTAATATCCTAATGATTTTTGGCATAAAAGAAAAATCGATAATTTTGACCCATACTATGTATTGTTGGCTACGTTGCTACAAATATACCTGTGCGACTTATGACTGGTTTTATGGTCCAGGGTCACATATTACTTTCTTGATTAAATAAGTTTACAGAGTAACATATTGCAATTCCAGTTTTAAGAGTCAAAGTCCCATGGTTATAAACCCATAATGTCAGTTCTGCTAAGGCTCTCTTTTTTTTGTTTTGTTTCAGTTGCTTCAGTTGAGTTGGACCCTACTGTGAACGACGCTTTGATGCGTTATTTTGACCAGTGCGAATGTTTCGTGAAGGAAGTGGAGAACAACAAGAGTGCCTTGGAGGAAGTGAAATGTTTCAACGAAGGCCCTGAGATGAAAAGAGTAATGGAGAAAATGGCTGACAGGCTGGAGGTCCCTTACACTAGCATCACTGAAAATATCTTCACAAAAGTACAAATGTCACCAAAAAATAAATTCCAAATATTAATACAAAAAGTTAATTTCTGACACTTGTAATAAGGATCTTGAGGTTGTATGTGGTTAAAACACAGGGCACCCAAATCTTCATTTTCTGATGGCATGTTATTTTAGAATATAAAATGCTTTAAAATGCTCAGGTGGGTTTGCGCTGGTTAAACATACAATTCATGTTTACGTGTTCTTACTTAATTAATTGTTAGTTTACATAAAGTGAATTAACCAGAATTTATTTAGTTATGACACAGTAACTAACATAATTTGACCTACTACCACAAACCGACTCTTGCAGAATATTAATATATGAGAGTAATTTCTGGAATTTCTACTGGGTTTTTGTATTTCATTCGATTTTCTTCATCAATGGTTGAAAACTCACTTTGGAACAAATTTTCCATCACAAAAAGTTTTATTTTTTAGTAGCCTGAATTTTTCAAATGTGTTAAGAAGCATACAATTTTCTCTGATTTTTATGAATGTATGGATTTCCATGACTGGAATGGAAATAACACTTTTAAAAGTTTGATATTTCTTGAGGGAATCCTAAGGGATCCAAACTCGGACCTGGAGGGCCACTGTCCTGCAGAGTTTAGCTCCACCTCAATGCACCTGCCTGAAAGTTTCTAGTATGCCTAATTAGACCTTGATTAGCTGGTTCAGGTGTGTTTAATTGGGGTTGGAGCTAAAGTCTACAGGACAGTTGCCATCCAGGACAGAGTTTGGAGACCCCTGCTTTAATATGTTTTACTATTTGTTAGTTCCTGCACTACCAGTATAGATGCAGAGAAAGCAGAAAAACAGGGAAAGCTACTATTTGGCCAACATTTCGAGGTCCTCAGTGTAAACACCAGCTTGCGAGGAAAGTCTTTTGAAATGAGTCACTTTTCAGTTAGGAGAAGTTCAACGGAGAGGAAGCGCCGAGCAACGCATAGCAAAACATAAACATGGTCAAACAAGTGGTAACAACAATATGTTTTGTTCTTTTTCATTGCATTATAAGTTACTGGGCGTTTATGTCCTCTTGTAGCATCCACTCATCCACAAAAACCAGCATACCAGCGATTGCCAAGTATTTTGGCACCAAAGGTCGCTATGAAGAGGTTAACACGTACTTAATCGACGATATTTTGGCCATAAACAACTCTCTCGTGAAGCTGCCTTCCTCGACATGCAGCGAAATTCATTTGACAGCTATAATCCGGCACGGGACGAGGTTCCCTACCACTAAAAACATTATAAAGATGCGCGAATTTTATGATCTTGTCGTCCGTAATGCGACCAACAATTCAAGCTATTTGTCAGAGATAAAATCACATTGGGAGATGTGGTACAAGGATGAGATGGACGGGCGACTGGTGGACAAGGGTCGTGAGGATCACAGGTACCTGGCGCAGAGGCTCATTAGATGGTTCCCCTCTTTACTGACCAAGGACAATTTGCGTAAAGGACGCGTTATTCTAACCACCAGCTCCAAGCACAGGTGTGTGAACAGTACCATCGCTTTCAGAGAGGGACTAATGACAGGACTCCGCATAAAAGGTAATGCATGAGGACCCAGCCCTGCAGTTACCGCAAGCACTGAATCAACTGCATGCCATACTGTTAAATCATTGTTTTCCAGCATGAACATATGCTTAAGTTAGCCTTCACTATAATTTGGGGTCTTCATACACGATAGTGCTCAATAGTGCTCACTTGTTTCACCTCTAAGTGGAGAGAAAATGGAGACTTGCTCAAATCTGGTGTAATCAACCAAACAATTCTATCACACGTCTGTTTCATTTTTTCATGCTCATATACAGAACCAAAAATAGATCTCTTTATTATCATGATTAGTTGTTTCTCCTTGACAGCAATGAGATTCAGTGAATAACAAATGGAGACTTTTGCTTTAGTCTTGTCCTCCTCTGATTTTCCTGATATATTGATATAATATAACAAAGCTTACTGATATTATTATCACCTAAATTTTGCTCTGTGGTAATGTTTATTCAATCATGCTGTGTTTTATGTATGACACATCATTTTAAAGTCATATGGATGCCCAAATGTTGAATTACACAAATAATTTATTTTTTAAAAAACATCCTAAGGAGGCGCAAACAAATTTTAAATAGATTTTTGGGTATCTAAACACTTAAATATGCTCATGTGGACCTTCATCAATGTGCCTTATAGGTTGTGTTTGTTGCCTTGATTAAACACTATATAGTCTATATAGTATATGCTTACAATTTACACACAAAGAGAATGGTAGCTAAATGGGAAAAAAAACATTTTTTTAAACTAACCTATTTTTATTAGAAATCTATATGTGATCCTGGACCACAAAACCAGACATGAGGGTCAGTTTTTTTTTTTTTTTTAAAATTGAGATTTATACATTATATGATATAAATAAACTTTCCATTGATGTATGGTTTCTGGAATCTGAGGGTGCAATTGAGAAAATCACCTTTAAAGTTGTCCTTAGCAATGCATATCCACTCACAAAAATACATTTTTCATATATTTACGGTAGTAAATTTACTAAATATCTTCATGGAACATGTTCTTTACTTAATATCCTAATGATTTTTGGCATAAAAGAAAAATCGATAATTTTGACCCATACTATGTATTGTTGGCTATATTGCTACAAATATACCTGTGCGACTTATGACTGGTTTTATGGTCCAGGGTCACATATTACTTTCTTGATTAAATAAGTTTACAGAGTAACATATTGCAATTCCAGTTTTAAGAGTCAAAGTCCCATGGTTATAAACCCATAATGTCAGTTCTGCTAAGGCTCTCTTTTTTCCTTTTTGTTTCAGTTGCTTCAGTTGAGTTGGACCCTACTGTGAACGACGCTTTGATGCGTTATTTTGACCAGTGCGAACGTTTCGTGAAGGAAGTGGAGAACAACAAGAGTGCCTTGGAGGAAGTGAAACGTTTCAACGAAGGCCCTGAGATGAAAAGAGTAATGGAAAAAATGGCTGACAGGCTGGAGGTCCCTTACACTAGCATCACTGATGGTCAGTAATTGCATAATATGATCACGCCTCTGCTGAAGTGCTGAAATAAAGCAGTGTCCAAGATGTTATTATGCAGTTTAAAAGTGTGATAATGTTCTCTTTATTTTTTGTTATGTTTTATGGAAAGAGCTGTTTCAATTTCACAACACACGCTTCAAATTCACTTGGCTCTAAATGTTTCACACTTCTTGTAACCACAACCACATAACTTTCCACACGTTTCGTGTATATTACTGCACGATCTTCCTTCCCGAATGCATGTCAAACGTGTTTAGATGAGAACCTAAAGACAGAACCATAATTTTCCTAATAACTCTACTCGTTGTTTGTCTTTTCACATTTCCTCTGCAGTGATCCAATTGGATTAGAGGTTCTTGAAGATGGTTTATAAATGTCAAAAATCAATGGACAAAACTGGTGGAGTGAGTCCATAATTCAAATTGACTGACAGGGCTGGGCTTCCAAAGTTCAAAATTTGACATGGATTGCAACCATATCACTAATTTTCAGCATACATTCACAAATTTTGGTGAAAAAAAAAAAAAAAAAAGAACGATTTTTTTTTTTTTTAAAAGAATATAAACCTTATGAGAAGCAATTGAATTCCAGCACCTTTGCTGGTAAAGGCTGAAATATGTACGTTTATAATGTTAAAATACCTTCTCCTATCTAAATGTGCACTTTTTTTCTCACTTGAAATGTAGAAAAAATATGGGACAGTATCCATATCATTTAAAGGCACAATATGTAAGATTTTTATATTAAAATATCCAAAAACCACTTGCACATTTATATATTTCGTTCAGATGTGTACTTACATTATCCTAAATGTTTCCAAGAATTTGTAAATTCAGAGAAACTCACAATTTTAAATAGTGCCCATCCCTCCCTTGTCACTTGTCGCCTGTTAATGACGCAATATCTGCGTTATCCCTGTAACCATGGCAACAGACGAGGATGGCTGCGTAAAGTCTAGCGACACGCTGTTGTTGTTTCGTTCAAACATTATGGACCATGGCAAGCAAACTTTAGGACAAAAGGAGAAATAAAACGAGGAACAATATCGGCGTTATTAGGTAAGCAAATGTAGGCTACACAAGACTAATCAATGTTATATAAGTTAGCTCAACACGATGAAATGTTAGAATATCATCAGTATGATATTCTAATGTTGATCTAGCTTACTGTTAGTCTCATACAGCCAACAAACTAATACATAGAATAACATTACAACTCTCAATGTAGTTTAATGTGATAGTGTAACGTGAAACCAAGTGAAATGCGTTACCTCACAATTTTAATTACTGACCTGTATAAGCAATATTTCAGCTTTGCGAGTAGTTCGGTAGAATGAAATGTCCTCGTGATGGCTCGTGTGTGGCACAGACATATCTCTCTCTCTCTCATTAGCAATCTCGTCCACGCCCTGCTTTATACCACAGTCATGTTAAAAACATGAATGCATTCACTCATCCATAAACATTATTAGATCCATCGGAATGACGACAAGTTGCATGAGCACACGCTCATTCACTGCGTCATCAATCTACGCCTTTGTTATTGTTTTGAAGATTTTAGCGACCCCTAGCGGCGAAAAAACTATATTGAAGCACAGAGTGTCCATTTGAAATGGTATAGTTAAATTCTATAGATGACAGGGCACGCTTGTTACAGCTTTTTCTCTGGAGAACAGAAGAACGATGGGAAGTGTTTGGAAGAAAACTACCAAAGTTGATGAAGCAGAGTTACTCAGATCACTGCACTAACAGAGAGTGAGAGATATGGTGAGAGAGGGAAAGAACGTTGAACAGTGTTGCTTACTGCAGTCTTTAGCACGACCATTAGATGGCACTGTTGATCGTTTTTCTTGGCCCCCCCCCCCATAAAGGAAGAAAGTGCAAAATTTCAGATTGCCATATACACCGGCACATGCTTTTATCAAAGATTTTACCGAGTTTTATTTATTTATTTTTACAAAGATATGTACAGTGTACTGTCTAATTTGGCCTGCTGTCTAATGCTTTAGAAAATGACACATTATCTTAATATTTATTTTACTTTGTAGATTCAGTGGAAGGAGCATTCTACCTGTGTGCATACGAGTTTACTATCCGCAAAGTGAACTCACCCTGGTGCCAGTTGTTTGACGAGGTTGATGCACAGGTACTGGAACAGAGCAGTTTTTCCTGTTTGCCCTTATTTGCTTCTCTTAGCACCTAGTAGGTTATATTTAAGCATATCAGGAGTATTTCTTCCTCCCATGGAAAATTAAACAAATAAAATCTGTACTGTCATTAAATTCAGGTTAAAGGCCCTTTATATACATATGCCTATGGCTAAATTTGTCAAAATTAATAGTAAAGACTTTTACATTGTTACAAAAAATTCTATTTCTAAAAAATACAAAAATAGTATTGCTGTATTTTTGAGTGAATTAATGTAGCCTTGTATAGTTTTTAATATATTTAAAAATGCAATTTATTCCTATGATGGCAAAACTACTTTTAAATTTTCAGCAGCCATTTCTCAAGTCTTCAGTGTCAAATAATTCTAATATGCTGATTTGCTGCTCAAGAAACATTTATTACTATTATCGATGCAGAAAACACTTCTGTTGCTAATATAATTTTGTGGAAACCCTGATACCGCAAGGATTCTTTGATGAACAGAAAGTTCAAAAGAACAGCATTTATTTGAAATTGAAAGCTTTTGTAACATTATAAATGACTTTCATGTCACATTTGATCAATTTAATGTAAAAGTATTCATTTCTTAAAATAAATAAATAAATAAATAAATGTAGCCTTGGTGAGCATAAGAGCCTTTTCAAAAACATTTAAAAAATCTTACCAACCCCAAGCTTTTGAATGGTAGTGTATGTTTTAAAATGCAGCTTATGTCAATGTGGATTTTATATTCAGAATGTTAGTCTAATGACAACAATATATGTCTGAATGTTACTGCATACTGATAAGAGTTTATATGTTCCTGAAGATGTTTGAAGGCACTGTGTTGTGTCTCTTAAGGTGATGGAGTACACTGGTGACCTGAAACAGTACTGGAAGCGAAGCTATGGACATGATATCAACAGCAAGTCCAGCTGCATTCTCTTCCATGATCTCTTCCATCGTCTTGACCAAGTTGTATCCCAAATCAAGTAAGAAAACTGTGACATGTCTTTTTATATAATGCATATATGAAAGAATTTATGCTATCTCAACTTGATTCAAAAATCCATCTACATTTATTTGCCATTGTGCTGGTGTTTCTTAAAGGATTAGTTCACTTTAAAATGAAAATTACCCCATGATTTACTCCCCCTTAAGCCATCCTTGGTTTATATGACGTTCATCTTTCAGATGAATACAATCGAAGTTATATTAACAATCACTCTGATGCTTCTAAGCTTTATAATGGCAGTGCACGGAAACCACCTGTTTGAAACTCAAAAAGTGGATCCATCCATCATAAATGTACTCCACGCGGCTCCAGAGGGTTAATAAAGGCCTTCTGAAAGCAAAGTGATGCGTTTGTGTAAGAAAAACATCCATATTTAACACGTTATAAAGTAAAATAACTAGCTTTCGCCAGACCGCCTTCCGTATTCAACTTACGAAAAAAGCGTTACTGACGTTATATTTACACTTTCTTTCTGAGTTGAATACGAAAGGCGGTCTGGCGGAAGCTAGATATTTTACTTTATAACGTGTTAAATGCGTGTTAAATTTTTCTTATACAAACGCATCGCTTCACTTCAGAAGGCCTTTATTAACTCCCCGGAGCCGTGTGGAGTACATTTGTGATGGATGGATGCACTTTTTGAGTTTCAAACAGGTGGTTTCTGTGCACTACCATTATAAAGCTTGGGAGAATCAGAGTGATTATTAATATAACTCTTGGCTTGAGGGTAAGTAAATCATGGGGTAGTTTTCATTTTAATGTTAAAATAATCCTTTAAGTTAAAGGATTAGTTAACTTCAGACTTCAAAGTTCCTGATAATTTACTCACCCCCATGTCATCCAAGATGTTTGTATTTCTTTCTTCAGTCGGAAAGAAATTAAGGTTTTTGAGGAAAACATTCCAGGATTTTTCTCCATATAGTGGACTTAAATGGCTACCAATGGCTTAAAGGTCCAAATTGCAGTTTCATTGCAGCTTCAAAGAGCTCTACATGATCCCAGCTGAGGAATAAGAGTCTTGTCTAGCGAAACGATCGGCTGTTTTCTAATCATGTTGGAAAGGTCACGCGTGACGTAGGCAGAAGTACCGAGCAAGTGCTTGCAAATGTTAAGTCAAACGGCATTTACAAAAAAAGGTAAAACAGCGATGTCGGACGATTTTGAAGTTGGAGGAGAAAATGAGATGGAGTTTTTCGCCCTACCGCGGTACTTCCGCCTACATCATGCGTGACCATTCCAACATGATTACGTAATGCGTGGCGCATCGCAGAGCTAGTGCAAGATGAGCATTTGTGGTTAAAAAGTATATAGATTTTTATTTTATCTATTTTTTTGAAAATGACAGATCGTTTTACTAAATATTCCTCCTCTGGGATCGTGTAGAGCCCTTTGAAGCTGCATTGAAACTGCAATTTGGACCTTCAACCCACTATAATGAGAAAAGTCCTGGAATGTTTTCCTCAAAAACCATAATTTCTTTTCGACTGAAGAAAGAAAGACAAACATCTTGGATGACATGGGGGTGAGTAAATTATCAGGGAATTTGAATTCTGAAGTGATCTAATCTTTTAAAACCTTTTACTTTTGTTTCACAAATGGCCTTGGTGGAAAAAAATACTTTTGAAGTTTTATTCCCACAAAAGAGCCGGGGAACAGCTCTCATTTCTTAAAAAGAATAAAGTATCTGGTACCTGCTTTCACAGCGGTATCAGTTATTATGGCTGAGACGAAATTGAATAAGTTCAGCAGGTACAAATAGACGGCCCTGGGAAAGACTTTGTTTTCTTAGCTAGTTGTGTTTAAGTTTAGCTGTGAAGGTGACAGCCTTACTCAACATCAGTTTCACCCTTTTGTTTACTTCTGTGTATTTTATTTTTAAGAATCCAATTGAAATGAGCAAAAGAGAAAAAGCTGATTACACATTTCTTTCTGTTTTTGAGAGAAACGGTTGTAAAAGTGACAAATTTGGTTTTGTTCTTACATGGTTCATTTATGAAAAACATTGAATGAAACCCACATTTTATAATTGAAGTGACTTTTTAAGGAAATTGAGAATGAGTTCAACTGATGTGCTGTATGAACAAAATCACAGTAGACAATTAGTCTACCTATGTCTCATGCTCATTAAGGCTGCATTTATTTGACAAAAATACAGTAAAAACAGCAATACTGTGACACATTATTGCAATTTAATTTAAAACGGTGTTCTATTTTAATATTTTAAAACCGTTCTGTTGTTATTTGTTTTTTTGTGGAAACCGTGATACCATGAGGATACTTTAATGAACAGAAAGCATTTATTTGAAAAAGAAATCTTTTGTAACATTATAAATGACTTTCATGTCACTTTTGATCAATTTAATGTGCCCTTGCTCAATAAAAGTATTCATTTCTTTAAAAAAAAACCCCTCTTACTAACCCCAAACTTGAAAAAAAAAAATAGCAGAAAAATTGGGCAATGTGTGATCGAAAAAGTGTCTGAGATGAGAAGGAAGAAGAAAAAAAAACTCATGATGTAACCTGAGAGAACAGAGACGATGATATTATCTGTCACTCTGGTTCCAGGCATTATTCAAGCCTGTCATGAGAAGGACATTGACTTTGACTTTGGTTACCTGCCCATTGTTTGATCCGTTCCTGTCTGATACTGAGCGTCAAACCTCTTAGTAAACATTGTTGCCTACCCCAAATACAATGTGTGATCGTAGCCAGAGAGCGAGTGTTTGCCTAACCAGTAATATTGCTACTTGAGAGCAGTTGAGCATGCATAAAATCTGTGTTTCTAGTTAAATTTATAGCCTAACTAGCATAATAATAAAAATACGTTTCACACCCACTGCCCACTTCACACACAGAGCCCCACACAACACATTACACAGAATACACAACATCTGAACAGGAACTAGAGTGATATAATTCTCTTGTGTAATACTCAGCAATCCCCCTGTTCATTCTCTTTGGTCTGTTACACATCCTTTTTTGTGTTTAAATGTCATACTGAAAGTTAAGCAAACTTGGGTGTGGGGGATGTATGTCATAAATTTACATGGCTGAGGGTATCCACAAATAAGGATATGTGTCCTTACATTTACACATATGCATTTGGCAGACGTGTTTATCCAAACCATTCTCTAGGAACCAAACCCATGTCTTTGACATTGCTCTGCTGTTTGAATGAAAAAAGCCATCATTTACTCACCCTCCTGTTGTTCCAAACAGAATGTCTTGACTGCTGTTGTCCCTATAAAGAATGTGGATAATTATTTATATTTATGAAATTTATTTGATGAAATGCTTCTGAATGTATGCCTCACTGTAAATTTCACTCTGTATTTCACACAAAGCTACCGTATGGTTCATAATTACACAACTATTCAAAAGATTGGAGTTGGGTAGGTTTTTGGTTTTTTGTTTTTGTTTTTTGAAAGAAGACTCCTATACTCACCAAGTCTACATTTATTTGAGAAAACAAAACAGTAATAGTAACAAACAGTAAAAACAGTAATATTGTGAAATATTACCGATCAAGTCAAGTCAGAGCAATTGTTACAGAAAACGCTGACCAAGTATCTGAAGTTTGAGCAGGAAGCTCATTGGTTCCAGCGTTATAAGTAGCCAATCAGCTGAGGCATATAGAGAAAGGTGATTGCAAGCAGATTGAGTTAAAGGATTAGTTCACTTTAAATTGAAAATTACCCCAAGCTTTTCTCACCCTCAAGCCATCCTAGGTGTATATGACACAATCGGAGTTATATTAATAAATATCCTGACGCATCCAAGCTTACCAACATGTTCTCCAACCAATACGACCATATAGGTCGTTTGTCACTTCCCTGAAATACGACCCATTGGAGCGTTTCCTAAAGTGGCGCCCCTATCGACAACAGGAAGCTTTTAATTTAATTCATGAAATACGACCCATAGGAGCGTTTGCTAAAGATGCGCCCCTCTCGACAACAGGACACTTTCGTTTGAATGCATTGTTCCCTTTTATCTGCGTCATATTTCGGATTTCGTGTAGCTCAATTGGCAGAGCATTGCAATAACAATATGCAATCATGCGATCGTGGGTTCAATCCCAGGGAACGCATGTGCTCATGAAGGGTATATGCACTATAAATCATTAAGGGTAGGTTTAGGGATGGGGTGGGTGTAATTGTTATTAAAAAAATTAGTTTTGCTAAATGGAAATAGGAGAAATGGTGTAAAAACTCCACACGTTGCATTTAAATGGACACGCATTTTGATTGGTGACAACAGTCATACGTCATTTCATTACGACAGATGTAACACGACACTGTCATTATTTTTACGCCAGCTAGAGGGCGCATGACTTTAAAACGTAAATATAGGTCATAAAAAGGTGCTTGAAAAACGACCTATAGGGTCGTTTTTTGATGGAGGACAGTCTCAAGCTTACGCAACGTCCACCGCCTTCCATATTCAGCTTAGGAAGATGGACGTCGCGTCAGTTAGACGTTTTCCGTAATTTGAATAGGGAAGGCGTCGGACGTTGCGTAAGCCTTTTGAACTGCAAGAGTTTTACACTTTCTTCGTAAGTTGAATACGGAAGGCGTTCTAGGGGAAGCTAGATATTTGAATTTATAACTTGTTAAATGTGGATATTTTTCTTACACAAACACATCGCTTTGCTTCAGAAGGCCTTTATTAACCCCCTGGAGCCATGTGGAGTATGTTTTTGATGGATTGATGCACTTTTTTGAGCTTCAAACTCGTTTCCTACTTTTATAAAGGTTGGATGCGTCAGGATATTTATTAACATAACTCCGACTGTGTTCGTCAGAAAGAAGAAAGTCATATACACCTAGAATGGCTTGAGGGTGAGTAAAGCTTGGGGTAATTTTCATTTTAAAGTGTGTTAATCCTTTAAGGACCTATCAGCATGCGCCATCTAGAGCTTCTGACAGGCAGATCAAGTCAAGTCACCTTGATTTATATAGCGTTTATATAATACAGATAATAATTGTAATAAATTATGCTAACAGAATTCAATTTTGCTGTAAAGCGGCTCTAAAAAGGCTAGTGTCATTGTTCAGCTGAAGTCAATTCTGTTCAGTTTAATGACTCTGTAAAGTTCATCAGTTATGAAATGATGATGTTCAATTCAGCTATAAAGCAGGTCTGGAGATGAAACAGTGATGTCATCATCCAGCTCAGCTCAGTTCTCATCCGATAGCGTCAGTGCAGTCAAATCAATAATATTGTTGAATACTAAGTGTCCCCAACTAATCAAGCCAAATACAACAGTGGCAAGGAACCCAAAATCCATCAGTTGACAGAATTTAGAAGAAAACCTCGGAAGCAACCAGTTCAGTCTGGCTAAATGAACGAACATGGTTTGAACCAGGCTGCGTCACAAGTCAGAATTGATTGATACCATTCAGAATATTTCATCCTGTTCCTTCACGTCGGCATATGCTGGGAGGAGGAGTTGAAGCTCACCATAGGGTCTGTATTTGTTTGGTTCTCGTGGTCTTGGCTGAAGATCTGTGTCGATGGCTGTTGGGTTGACAAGGTCTTGACAGGGGAAACCGTCTCTAGGGCTTGTCTAGTTGTAATGGTCTCTGCAGACATTCAGGGCTTTTGTGGTCATCTCTAGGTGCAGGTTCACCAACTAGATACAGACCGGATCCATCTGACTAAGGTAACCTCGGGATAAGGATGAGACAGAGAGACTAATATTAGCGTAGATAACATTCCTCTTATGATGTAACAAGTACATCGGATGTTATGGGAAATGTTCCCAGTTCCAGTTGACCAAATTCATGCAGCCTTACAATCCAAAGGGAGAAATGTGATTGCGTTTGTGTGTATGCCAGGTTAAAGAGATGTGTTTTTAGTCTAGATTTAAACTGACAGAGTGTGTCTGCCTCCTGAACAATGCTAGGAAGTCTGTTCCAAAGTTTGGGAGCTAAATAGGAAAAGAATCTACCGCCTGCAGTTGATTATGATATTCTAGGTATTGCCAACTGGCCAGAATTTTGAGATAGCATTGAACAAGAAGGACAGGCAAGCAGATGAACCCAGAATATAAACAAAACACACAGTTTCTCTTTAAGCGTTTTTCCATAGAAAACACAACCATTTAACACATTGTGTTCTGGGCTCATCTCGCCTATATATAGTATTCATCATCAATAAGGTGTATACTAAATTTGTTCTTTCATTATCACTTATTTAATACATTAAGTCACTTTAGGTGTTTTTCACGTTAGGTGTTTTAGAACGTTTCGCTGTTTTTAGTGATTGAAATACTGCAGCAGGTGCTGGATATAGATCATGGGTGCCCAAAACTTGCATTTTATTCACGTATGTTAGTTTTTTTTTCTTTTGAGATGGAAAATGGACAGGCCTGTAATGCAGTTCTATGGATGTTTTGCCCGCCCAGTCCCCGTGCCAGAAAACACTTTTTTCTAGATTCTTTGATCAAGTCAAGTCACCTTTATTTATATAGCGCTTTATACTGTACAGATTGTTTCAAAGCAATTTTGGTGATAACAGGAAAATAATGCATTTCGGCTGTTGTTCAGTTGAAGTCAGTTCACTGTTGATTCCGTTCCATTGTAAAGATCATCAGTTATTAAATTTCATCTATAAAGTAGTTTTGCAAAAAAAAAAAGTCCATCGTCCAGCTCAGTTCAGTTCTTATACAACAGCGTTCAACAATATTGTTGAATTTTAAGTGTTGAAGAATAGAAAGTTCAAAAGGACAGCATTTATTTATTTGTAGTTGATGAGTTTAATGCATTCTTGCTGAATAAAAGTTTTAATTAAAAAGAGCAGCTTGAACATTACACTAAACTTCTTTAGTGTTTGAAGGAAAAAGACAGTCATACAAGGTCATACAACTTGTCAGTGAGTAATGATTTTTTTTTTTAAATCAACCTTTTTTTTTTTTTACATTTCCAAAAATCCAACCAAACAGGTTTTTCATTCGCTTCTCGATAATCAGGCTGTTTTTTTTTCTTTTCTGTTTTTGATGGTCATAACTAAGCAAATGCAAAAGTAGGTAATATCAAAAAAGCAAATCAGATGATTATACTCAATATTGTAGACAGATATGAATGTCCCTGACAGAACTAAATTCTCTAGGCTGTAATATTCAGACAGGTGTTGTATAATAACTTTGATTTTTGTCGTAGTCATTTTAAGATCTGTTTTTAATGCTAAAGAAGTGGTTTCAGATAGTTCTGCTGAACCCTGGCAATGTTGTGTTTTGGTTACCATGTGTGAGAAAAGCCTAAGCATCTGTCATTTTCCAGGGTACCTGTTATTTAGAAACCCACTGCTTGATGTCAGAAGGATGTTGCAACATTACATCAATTGAGTGCATCTTACAAATGTTCTACAAATGTTTTTTATAATATTCTATAACTCTACAAATGTTTGACCAATCAGGCTAGGGATGCACCGACCCGTTAATCAGATCGGGTATCGGCTCCGATACTGCCATTTTTGCTGGATCGGATATCGGCCGGATGGGACCGATCCAAATCCAATATTGTGCATGCACTATTCTGTGTTATTGTTAAGCCCCACAAAAGGCACAAAAACATTAAAAAGCACCATAAAGTTTTCGTGCACTATATTCCAAGTGTTATGAAGCCATTCCATAGTTTAATTTGAGGTACAGATAAATATTTAAGTCATTAAATTAAAGTTCACGTAAATGCCTCCCTCCGCTGCGGCTGTCAGTCATTCTCAATTCAGCATTCAAACTGTAAAACATTTTCAGCTGGTTAAACTTAGAAAAGAAAGTTCACCTGCTGCCTTAAAAATGTGAGTTAACTCAACTAATCATAAGTTAACTCAACTAGAAGATAATCTTTGTTTCAACTCACAAATAGTCAAGACAATGCATTACTTTAAGTTTAAATTTGAACTTAAAGTAATGCGTTGTCTTGACTATTTTTGGGAGCCGTTCATATTATAATACTTCTGCGCAATGAAAGATTGTTAATAGCATTTTTTGCTCTGTCCTATATATCATATCTTGCTGCCTCATTAAAAAAAACTGCTATAAATTTAAAAGAAATGTCTTTTAATTTTATAGTATATATTTATCTATAAATATATTTAGTTTATGTCATGTATGACACAAACATTCATGAAAAACAAGCCACAAGTCAGCTGGACTCTGTTTATTTTGAATGTCTACAAAGCTAGTAAAGCTATTGGTTTATCTACAGTTGTTGCACTGATGCACAATTTTTTAATAAATAATTAAAAAATGTCTGTTTGTTATTTTGTTTTACAAAGTTAGGAAAGTAATGTTTAAGTCAAGCCTAATGCCTTGCACAAAGAATGATCCCAGTTTCTTCCACACAGTGAGGCATACAGTTTATTAGTAGGTAATTTAGCACTTTTTTTATTATTACTTGAATATCGGATCGGTATCGGCCGATACTGAATCCCAGGCATAGGAATCGGTACCAGAAGCGAAAAAGGCGGATCGGAGCATCCCTAAAAGAGGCCCATCTGAGACACGATGTTCTTGCCAACCAAGCAATTTACCAGTCCTAAAGTCTTTAGGTTTATAGTTTACATCATTTTATTTGGAGCAGTTTTTGTAAAAGGAAAACTTAAAAACAGTCATATGTTATATTGTGTTAGACAACAGAAAAAATTACCCTCAATTGTTAACCAGTTTTTAAACAGTCAGAATTCTCAAAGTACATTTAAGTGGTGATTCATACAGAGTATGCTTTTGCATTTTAATATTGGCAGTGGAATGAAAAAAATGCAAGAGGTCAAGAGATGCATTTTCTAAAAGATAAACTACGTTTAACTTGGCGTCACATTTTAAAATGCTGTGTCATGCTCATTCCGCAAACGTGGAATGCAAAAACGTGTTCTGTGTAAACACTCCCTAAAACTCCTCATAATATTACTTTGTACTGACATAATCACTGACAAATCTTCCTCCATTTGCCAATTGATCAGCCTATTTGCAGTGAAAGTTTTTTTTTTTCACACCTCTGCTTTTAATTGGCTCTCTCTCTCTTCCGCGTTTATGAAGTGATGACTTTGATGTACATATTTAGAAATCCCTGCACATTCCCATTTAAGATCAGTGTGTTTTAATGAATGATTGCATAGCAGGTGGTATTTATTGCTGGTTCTCTCCTGCAGTAAGTTGGGTTTTAGTAGTGAACTCCCTGTTCACATTCACTTTTGTGTTTGTCATTGTTCTCAGTATTAGGACATCGACGTGGATATATGTGTATATATATTTTTCCATTTTTTTTCTTTTCAAAGATCACCTTTGTTCGTGTTCAAAGGCTGTGAAGCACTCCTCTACAATCAGTGGTAGCAAAGAGTAGGAAGGGACAAACCCACAGTGACGTATAAGTACCTAGTCATACTCTCATGCTGTCTAAAAATCCCAACCATTTTGTAATTCAAGTAGGTTGGGCTTTGTAATGAAAGGGCAATGTGAGATAACTCGTAATTAAACTTGAAGGACGTGCATTCAGGACTATTTTTAAGATAGATTATGTAGAGTATTATATTGCATTATTTTTAGTGGCAGAATTAACTATTGTATTTGGATGCAGGTTAATTTGATGCATTTTAGTTTTTTTGAGTTGTCTGAAATACTGGATAAATTATTGTTCCCTTTCAGTCGGTCATGTTCAACGTACGTCAGAAGTGAACCGACGAATTGGGATATTGCTAGAGAGACTTATCACCTTTGAGTGTAACTAAACGAGCCAATGGAATCGGCGTGCGATATTTGCATAACGTGCACTGCCCCCGCGAGGCGGGTATAAATACGGAAGCAGATGCAGTCGCACTCTGTCTTTTGCTTCGGAGCTAACTTGTGTGTGTTCCTGCCTAGACTTCTTGAGTGTGCTATTCAAGCCTCTGAAGAGCCTTTGTGAGTCTGTGCTGGTTTTAAGGCACCCTACAGTGAAGCCACAAGCTAAACAGAGCTCTCAACTGCTGTTATCACAGCAAGCTGTTTCTGCCGGTTGGTTTGCGATTTGGGATTTTGGGCCCCTTCTAAAAGAGCTTCACAGACGGACACTGCGTCTTTTTCAAGATGTCATTCCGTCATCCCTTCGGGCTGTCCCTGTCACCCCGCGTCTTTACCATTGCTTACCTTTGCCATTGCTCCCCTCAAGGAACAGGGCGTTCGCATCCTCAACTACCTCGACGACTGGCTCATATTGGCCAGTGCGAACACAGGGACATGGTGTTAGCTCACCTCAGCCGGTTGGGTCTTCGGGTCAACTGGGACAAGAGCAAACCTGCCCCTGGGCTGAGGATCTCTTATCTCGGTATGGAACGGGACTCGGTCGCCCGGACAGCGTGCCTCACAGAGGAGCGTGTCCAGTCAGTGTTGAACTGCCTGTGCTCCCTCAAGCGCAGGACAGTGGCCCCACTGAAATTGTTTCAGAGGCTCCTGGGGCATATGGCATCCGCAGCCGCACGGATGTACTGGCACACAGCTGGCCCTGGGGCCTACGCAAGTATGTGTTTCCCCCAGTGAGCCTACTCGCACAGCTACTGTGCAAAGTCAGGGAGGACGAGGAGCAGGTCTTGCTAGTGGCTCCGTATTGGCCCACTAGGACCTGGTTTCCGGAACTGATGCTCCTCGCAACAGCACCTCCTTGGCCCATTCCTCTGAGGAAGGACCTCCTGACTCAGAGACGGGGCACCCTGTGGCACCCGCGTCCGAACCTCTAAAGACTCTGTGTCTGGTCCCTGGACAGGACGCGGAGGTTCTAAGTGATCTACCCCAGTCGGTTGTAGACACCATCACTTCCACTAGAGCTCCTTCTACGAGGAACCTCTATGCCCTGAAGTGGAACCTGTTCCTCGAATGATGTTCCTCTCACCGAGAGGACCCCCGAACATGTTCAATCAGGTCAGTGCTTTCCTTCCTGCAAGAGGACTTGGAGCGAAGGCTATCTCCCTCCACCCTCAAGGTGTATGTTGCTGCTATTGCCGCACATCACGATGCAGTTGATGGTAAGTCTTTGGGGAAGCATGACCTGATCGTCAGGTTCCTGAGGGGGACGAGGAGACTGAATCCACCTCGCCCTGGGACCTGTCCCTGGTACTTACATTTCTCTGGGGACCTCCCTTCGAGCCTTTGCAGTCAGTTGAGTTAAAAGTACTGTCCCTTAAGACCGTCCTCCTGGTTGCATTGGCCTCGGTTAAGAGGGTAGGGGACCTGCACGTATTTTTGGTTGATGAATCGTGCCTGGAGTTCGGGGGGGGTGACTCTCACGTTATCCTGAGACCCCGGTCTGGATATGTGCCCAAGGTTCCTACCACTCCCTTCAGAGATCAGGTAGTGAACCTGCAAGTGTTGCCCTCGGAGGAGGCAGACCCAGCCCTGGCTTTGCTCTGTCCCGTCCGCGCTCTGCGCCTGTACGTGGACAGAATGCGAAGCTTTAGGACCTTAGCTCAGCTCTTCGTCTGTTACGGAGACCAGCAGAAGGGAAAGGCTGTCTCCAAGCAGAGGATGGCCCACTGGATAGTGGATGCCACCGCCTTGGCTTATCAGTACCAAGGCGTGCCTTGCCCGCTCGGGTTAAGAGCTCACTCCACTAGAGGAGTTGCTTCTTCCTGGGCGCTGGCGCATGGCGCCTCGCTGACAGATACATTTAGAGCTGCGGGCTGGGCGACACCCAACACCTTCGCTAGATTCTGTAGTCTTCATGTAGAACCGGTATCTTCCCGTGTACTTGCTTCCAGGAGCCGGTAACGTGAAGGACCCGTTCTAGTGTCGGCTTGCTATGCCATTCCCACCCCTTGGACCGGCTACGTGCATCTATTGCTCCAGCGGGTTCCCCCTCTGGCAAACCCTGTTGAGTTCCTCTGCCACCCCCTGCGGCTCGGACATTGCGGAGTGTCTGATGCTAGGCTAAATGTCCATCACTGACGTTGATGTTTGCCTGGGTGCCATATGTTGTGACCCCTTTACGTAAGCGGTCCCATATGTGTATTGTCCATGGTTAACTCCCTACGGTGAGCCCGTGTCTTTCCCTTGGCAGAGCCCGCTCTGCCGTTCCTGTCAGATGTGTCTCCCCCTGTGCCAGGCTAGAGCCATCCCAGGAACTCCATATGCGCACTGCCCACGGCCAGTCCTTATGTGTATTTCCACGTAATACCTCCCCCTCTGGTAGGTTGTGGCTTCCGCAACATCCCCTATGGGTTCGCTTTCCCAGTGTTGTCTAAGTATTACTGAACGGGTCATGCGGAACAGCAGTAGACTCTCTCAGTGTAAGCCTGCCCCCTTCTTCGCCCCAAGGTGCACTGGGTGGCTGGAGCTTATGCTGGGCGCTGGAAGGGGTCAGTAACTGTGGCGTTTTATTTGGGATCCCAATTCGTCGGTTCACTTCTGACGTACGTTGTACGTGACCGACTGAAAGGGAACGTCTCGGTTACATATGTAACCCTCGTTCCCTGAAGGAGGGAACGGAGACGTACATCCCGTCGCCACAGTTCCTGTGCCTTCGCTGTAGTGCAGACTCAAGTTGTCTACTCCGCGTTATGCAAATATCGCACACCAATTCCATTGGCTCGTTTAGTTACACTCAATGGTGATAGGGCTCTCTAGCGATATCCCAATTCATCGGTTCACTTCTGACGTACGTCTCCGTTCCCTCCTTCAGGGAGCGAGGGTTACATATGTAACGGAGACATTTTCTGCTTGAATTTTTGTATTTAGGGTCCTTAACATGCCTGTGAAGTGTCGACACATTGATTTGTTGTGGAATGTGCATACAACACTTCTTATGCAATTATGATGTTAGCGGGTGAATTTGACCCGCATACTTACACGGCTAATGGGAGCTGCACATACCCAAATTAAAAACATTTTTTATGTGTTTTATGTCAGTTTCTCAACTATTCTCTGAGGGTATTTACAAATGTGCTTTCAGTAGATGCTTTTTATTCAAATAAACTTGCACAGTGAAGGCATACTTTTTTTTATCAGTTCATCCATGTTCAGTTCACTGGGGATCGAACCCATGATCTTGCTGTTGCTAGCACCCTGTTTTTTAACACATTTGTTAAGTGTTTAAAAATATTTAAAAAGTTACAATTCTGTTAATAATATTATGTAAACAAAAATGATTAAATGGTTTAAAATATATTTTCCAATGTTTATTTTTTGTAATGTATGAGATCTATTAATAGTAAAGGTTTACTGTTTTTATCAGATTTTTTTTGTTTTGTTTTGTTTTTCATAGTGATTTTTGGTGAATTATATTGAATCCAATTATGGTCAGTTTATTCTCCAACATAACAATCCTAGAAATTTTAACCTAGTACAGTGGTTAAAATGTGTTCTGTCTTTTCTCTGTTTAAAGGGTTAGTTCACCCAAAAATGAAATTTCTGTCATTAATTACTCACCCTGATGTCGTTCCAAACCCTTAAGACCTTCGTTCATCTTTGGAACACAAATGAAGATATTATTGATAAAATCCAAGAGGTTTTTTATCTCCCATAGAGAGCAACTTAATTATCGTCATTCAGGGTCCAGAAAAGTAGTAAAAACATCATTAAAATAGTCCATGTGACTACAGTGGTTCAACCTTAATGTTGTAAAGCGACAAGAATACTTTTGTGCGCAAAAAGGTTGAACCACTGTAGTCACGGGTTTGGGACGACATGAGGGTGAGTAATTAATGACAGAAATCTAATTTTTGGGTGAACTAACCCTTTAATTCTGTTTTAATTTTTTGTCGTCTTTCTCTCTCTCAGCTCGGATGGTAATGTATTGGAGGCTGTAACAGTGCAGGTTGGACATGCTGAGACGCTGATACCCCTCCTCACCCTGCTGGATCTCTTCAAGGATGAAACCCCTCTCAAATCAACTAACTTTGCAACCCAACAGAGTAGAACATTTCGCAGTGGGCACATTGTGCCATATGCTGCCAATCTACTGGTAGTGCTGTATAAATGCTCGGAGGGGATCAGAATAGGTGTGCGACTCAATGAGAAATCTTTGACCTTGCCTGGATTTACCGACCCCGTCCCTATGTATGAGGATGTGAAGAAACGCTACCGTGCTCTGCTGGAGGGTTGTGACCAAGAGACTGTGTGTAAAATGAACTATTCATGAAGATAAACAAACAATACAACTCACAAAGGCCAGGTCACTGACACTGAGCAACAACTGGCAAAAAAGAAAATAAAAAAAATTTTCAAATAGGTTATACTATATTTTACTGTTGGTAGAACAGTATATGTTAGAAAGAGATAGAAATTATATATGTACATTCTATCTGTTAGAAGTATAACAAAATGTACAAGTATAACCAAATTTACCCCACAGCATCACTTACTGTTGTTATGGACTGAATTCATGGACCAAAAAGAGACCAAAAACAAACTAAATAAGCACTTTTTACATTTCACATGAAAAATATTTCAGTACTACAATGTCACTTTAGTATTTACATTTAAAAAATATATGAGATAACATTTTATCATGGCTGCATTTCTAAGCAATGAACCAATGATTGTACTGTTTACATGACTGAATTGTAAATTACTGGTTTTGGTAGAGACTCCCGAGGCTTTTGTTCTTGTTTACTACTACAGTATTTCTGTTAATTTCTCAGTCAATTGTATAAAATTTAATATGACCTGTTCAAACCAAAGACTGTTTTGGCCAATATAAAATACCTGTTTGATTTTATTTGCAGACCACATTTAAAAGTGGATTGAATTTGCATGCAGTTTTGTTCCTATGAAATGAAGGCCAATAAAATGTTAGCTACACTTCAAACACCACCGCATACATTTGTTTTACCTTTATGGAAATTGATAAAAAAAAAAGTCATGGAAATGTCTATAGTGAATGACTTGTAGTTATGATCAACTATTAGACTAGAAATTACTATTTGTGAGTGCAATTACTTTAAAATGTTTTTACATTTTGATCAGGAAGGACTGGAAATGTCAGGGAAACTCATTGGACAAAAGTTATGGGAGACTTTAAATGATTTTATATGATATGTCACTTTGTTACAGAAATACATTAAACTGCACCTTCTCAGGTCTCATTTGTTAACATTAGTTTATTCATTAACTAACATAAACTAGCAATGGTCAAAGTTTTTTTACAGAAATTATTAACCTTTGTTATTGCTAATAGAGTTCTCCATGTTCATGCTAGTTCACAGTGCATTAGCTAATGTTAACAGATAGGCCAAACTGGTGATCTTAAAAACTACAGTGCTCAGCGTAAATGAGTACACCCCCTTTGAAAAGTAACATTTTAAACAATATCTCAGTGAACACAAAAACAATTTCCAAAATGTAACATCTGTTTAACTTATAACATGAAAGTAAGGTTAATAATATAACTTAGAGAACAAAATTTTCAGTTTTACTCAAATTAGGGTGATGCAAAAATGAGTACACCCCACTGAAAGTCTCTTGAGCAAAGCTAAATTTTAGACTACAAATGTCTAATTTAACAAGAATTCAACCACAGGTGAGTCTAATTACTAATTACACAGGTGTCCAGCAGTCCACTGCAGAGGAATGGCATGCATGGGCGCCGTCCACAAAACAAGTCTCTCCTAAAGCCCAGGCACGAAAAAGCCCACCTAGAGTTTGCCAGGGCCCAGGCTGACAAATATGAAGACTACTGGGACTCTATACTCTGGAGTGATGAGACCAAGATAAATGTTTTTGGAACTGATGGCTTCAAAACTGTATGGTGTCGCAAAGGTGAGGAATACAAAGAAAAATGCATGGTGTCTACAGTGAAACATGGTGGTGTCAGTGTCCTTATGTGCTGCTGATGTCGGGGAGCTGCATTTCATTGATGGCATCATAAATTCACAGATGTACTGCTCTATATGGAAAGAGAAGATGCTACCGTCACTCCGTGCCCTTGGTCGTCGTGCACTTTTACATGACAATGATCCTAAACACACATCTAAGGCCACTGTTGGATTTCTAAAGAAGAACAGGGTGAAAGTGATTCAGTGGCTCCTGATCTGAACCCAATCGAACACCTATGGGGAATTCTGAAGAGACAAGTTGAGCATCACCCTCCATCCAGCATCCAGTCTCTAAAAGAGGTCATTCTTGAAGAATGGAAAAAGATAGATGTTGCAAAATGTCGCCAACTTGTTCATTCCATGCCTAGAAGACTTGGTGCTGTCATTAAAAATCATGGAGGCCATACAAAGTACTAGATGTAGTAATTTTTGATGTGGGGTGTACTCATTTTTGCATCACCCTAATTTAAGTAAAACAGAAAAGTGTGTAATCTAAGTTATATTAGTAACCTTACTTTCATATTATAAGTTTAACAGATGTTATATTAAACTTAGTCTTGTCAACATTTTGGAAATTGTTTTTGTGTTCAATGAGATTTTGTTTAAAAGGGGGTGTAGCTACTCATTTACGCTGAGCACTGTATATTAGTAGGCTAAATGTTGCGATTAACATTTACAAAGATAAATAAATGCTGTGTAAGTATTGTTCATTGTTGTTTCATGTTAACTAATCAAACGCGTAAGAAATTTCACTTTATTTTACTTTATATTTCATAAAAAACTTTTAGTTTAAAAGGTCTTTTAGGTAGTTGACGACTATTAAAAAAAAAAAAAAAACTCTTTGAAAGTCATACATTATTTTTACTCTGCCCAAAATAATTTTTTATTTTACACATGAAAGCAGAACAAGGGGTTCTTTTCTCCTCTCATTCTTCTCTCCGCCCTTTTCTATCCCGTAGCTCTTGAGCCCTCCTCCTCCGTGCCTTACAGTTTCATACCGGTACACTGCTCTCCATTCAGCCTTATGCAGATTGTGGGTCCCGGGAGGTGGTACGAAAACTGGGCCGTTGGAATGCGACGTGTCTCGTATCGCTCTTAAAAACGCTTCTCTTTCTGCTTCTCCACAAACTACCTACAAAGAGTTCACCTGCGCGTTCAATTCGTCCCGCCTCTGAGCGAAAGTCCAAATCAGAGCCCACTTCACCGGAGCGATATGCCTGGAAACACAACACTAAAACCGGTGAGATTAGACAGAAAAGCCATAGCTGGCAAAACTTCTCTGTAGTGGATTGTTTATTTTGTCAGGGCTGTATTTTTCTTCGTTGGCGTTCTTTAGGCATCCAGTGTGTTTAGTAAGGGTTGTCTGAGATGCTTGAACATGGGATTCGGCATAATGTCAGCTAACTTTTTTTCATGTATTATATAACTGCCTTCGATCATTTGGGGAGATATTGGGCAAGCGCTCTGCTTCAAGTCTGTGTTAGGCTAGACATACTAGCTTTACAAATACCCAAACACTTGTTAAATTTAGAGGGCATGAATGATATTGAAATAATACTGTAAACTAAATGATGAATACTAAACAGAAATGTGCCTAGTTTTCACACGGTTTGACTACTTTTCACCTTTATTGCACATTTCACTGAACACACGTTGTCCTTGGTGCATATGGGGTAAATGTCACAATGAGAACCTGTCATTAAACTTGGCCTTGTAACTAAGTTTAAAGAGTCAAAAAATTATGAATGTTCATTTCATGAAAAAATGTAAATTATAATATACAGAAATACAAAACCATTATTTTGGTCAATAAGTACGGAAATTAATAAATCGTCTATATATTTATACCATTTAAAATAATGTGTCATCCTAACATTTATGAAAAATACCTTTGTCAAATTAGTTAAATCTACCTTTATTCTATAGTTAATGCTTGTCTGAATATGCCAGTGTAATTTGATTGTGTTCACTTGTTTATCAAACCTCTATATTGCTAAAATATGATAATACTGGAATAGTTTGGAGGACCAAATTCACAAAAAATTTTTAATTTAAGAATGGTTTTAAAAATAGATGGTTGAAACCAACATACAAAACCACTGCTAGAGAAGAAAACATTCCTATAATATTTGTACAGTTCTTGCTGATTTTTCAGTATATATACACACAATTAAAATCAGCAAGAATTGTAGAAATAGGAATATTTTTTGTAATATTTGGAAATTGCACAGTTCCATCTATACAATATGAAATGCTTCATGCTTGTGGTAGTGTTCTGTTTTAGAGTTCAAGTTAACCAGCGTCATGGATCACAGTTCAGTTAGTGAGGCAACCTGCACTTAGAAAAAAGTATCACACTTGGGTGTTTTTCGTGTATGTGGGCTATATATTTTTATATTGAGTCTATAAACGCTCAGATAAATTTTTAACTTTGTATTAAACTTCATATAAAAAAAAGTCTTTCTCAAAGATAAGAGTAAAAGGGGGAAGTTAAATCATAGTTTTTAATGCCTGTTTTCAATACATTTTAACATATTTAAATATTTTAGAAATCACTTCAAGTGATAGCTGAAAAAATAACACTGTGATTTTGGTGATTAAAATTGGAATAAAGCTGCTAAAATGGCTGCCTTAACTGTCATTTTCTACTCAGAAGGACAAATAAGTCCCTCCACATTCCTTTTGTGATAGGTGTCAGAGTCAGATATTAATTCATCTTTTTATAAGACAAACAGTCAAACAAGATTACTCTACCCTTATTTGTTGTGTTTGATTTCACTGAAATATGACATCTGCAGTCAGAAAGACAAAGATCCAGAGTGTGTTAGACTCTGATCAGAGGTCAGAGATTATTCAGCTTATTTAATGCAAGTCATTCACATATTCAGGCTGTTAGGCTAGTTCTACAGTGTTCATTCATAAAAGCCTACTGGCACTGCATGTCTGGCTTAACAGAGAAAATAAAAGGGAAAAGTGTGTGTTTGAGAGAGGTGGTCTGTAAGTGGGATTCACTGGATACCAGTAGGTTGTGTAATGAATGAATCTATTTGTTTTTCAAGCACTCCACAAGTAAATTTGAGACAGGGCTATGAATAAAAGGCTGTGTGTGTGAGAGTATACAGCTAAATTACATAATTGACTGAGTTGTTATTGCGTGACTTATCCTTTTTTATCTGACGTGTTATAGCCAGCAAGATTTTTATATCCGACCTGTATAAAGGGGTGTGACTGTCCTTTCCAAAGTTGATGCAGAGACATTCCTAGTTAATGAATATAATGGTCTGTTTATAAACCAGCATTGGTTTTCCCGCAGCTTGTCCTGCACAAACAAACCTAGTATTTTTCTCAGTGAGGAGCTCTGCAGGGGACTGAGTCTGAGGCAATACAATTCCTGAGTGTGTGTAAGAGAGAGAAATGTAAAAAGTTATGGCTACAATGACTGAACACTAACCATATTGTATTAATAACTCCCAATTTGAGACCAATAGCTGTAACACTGATATTTTAAGTACTTATTCCATCATATCCTACATCTATTGTACATTTCCTACAGTAACAGTTAATTCTTATCAGTACACTATGGATTTTCTAAACTAGGAAAAGAGAAGTAAAGCAAATTGCGTATTTATGATTCTGCTTATATCTGTTTTATCTTTAGGAATAATAGACATATTGGAATTTTTTAAAAAAGATTTGTGTGTGCACTCATCTGAGGCGTGCACACGCTTATCTCAGACAGCTCGCAAATACTGAGTTCTCTTTCAAAAATAATTTCAACATGCCCGTCTTGGCGAGTATTCTAGAAAACATTGTCGGTTATGTCTTAAAGTCCCCCCTGTAGTCAATTATTTTATCCCTTAAAACTCATCTTTGATCACCAAAATGACATATTTAAACTTTTTTTTTTCCCTGTGAAAAAAGGTAAAGGCTGCACAATGGTATCGCTCTTTACAACATCGGACACATAACGGTAATTAATATGATTAGCCTTTTGCTTGACTATCAAACAGCTAATAATGTGTTGCTAATGTTACACAAACCATGTTCCCATTCGTCATGACAGCTGCCTTCTAACAATCAGTAACCTTAGAAACACTTTGAACTCAGAACGTCAGCAGAGAAAGGCATTTAGTTCATCATAACATCGTAATAAACATCATACACCCGCCATATTGCTTAATTTCTACATGATTTTTCATATCAACAGAAAAATATACTGGGATAACCTGGCTTCTCTTAGAGACTCCCTTTCTAGTTCGCTGTTAATGATATGCTAAAGCCCGCCGGCACATTGACGTCATTTAAGGTAGTTTGTGATGTCACAGACACCAGTTTTTTTTTCGCTGCAGTTTTAAGGAGAAAATACTCAGCAATGGTGTTGACATATGAATTTGCAATGAATTAATTTGGTTTGTCTTAAGAATAGGGAGGGTTTAAAGGGAGTGAAAGAATTTTTTTTTATTATGAGGTTAAGTGTTCTCGAAAGAGAATATTTTGAATATTGCCAGGGATTCTGCATTCTGGATGAAGGTGGGGAAATCATTCCACCAGCAAGGAACAGTGAGCGAAAATGTTCTGGAGAGCAATTTTGTGACCATGAGCCTTTGCTCATTTAGCCTAACACTCCATATGACTGGTTTGAGTAGGACAAACTCAAATTAAACAAATTAGTTCAGTCAAATTAACTTTTTTGAGTATTTAGCACATTCTTTTTCTTCAAGTTCACAGAACTGATATATTTTAAGTAAACTGAACTGTTTCATTGTTTTGAGTTTTATGAACTTATTTCTTTTAATGTAGATTAACTTAAAAAGTTTAACTGAAACTGGGCTGGGATTTCTATTTTCCAGCATTCTTTGCCCATGGCACTTGAAAGGGAGAGTAAATGTTAAATTAAGTGTTATATAATGTTTTTTTTTTTGTGCAAGATTATTGTTAAGTGGGAGATTTAGTAGTGATTAATGTTTTGTTATGCTAATTTAGAAGAGTTTCTGTTAATGTGGGTTTCGGGAGAGTTACCATTATGGTGACAAGTGGTGCATGTGTGGCTTGGTTTGAGAGCAAGTAAGTTAAATGCTTTATATTGCTTAACTCATTCAGTAAGTGCAATACCATGCTATTGTTAACATGTTTTTAACATGTTTTGTTAACAATGATAATTTGCATTTTCTGAATTAGCTTGTTATAGCTAGCTAAGTTTACGCTAATAAAAATGTTCACACTGAGGTTACATGAAAATTTTAGTTCAAGTTAAATGTATGAATTAGTGTACTCAAACATTTTAAGTTAATACCAATTCAAATGTATGAGTACAAATTAAAAATCTGCCAGTTCTGCTTACTTAAACTTTTGAATTTCTTAACTTAAAAATTTTGAGGTAACTGATTGCTTCAATTTTTTTGAGTTTTGCCAACTTATTTGGGTTTACAGTGCAGTGAAGATAACGCAGTTTTATATTTGATTACATTTTCTGTACCTGAAAACTAGACACCTGAAAAGCACTGTTTATTTTATTTGAATCTTTGCTCTATTGTATTTATTTGTGCTGTTGCTTGTAGTTAGATTATTATAGCGTAAATGTATTTGGAGTATTAATGCTCATTGTGTATTCCTGTGCTCAGGTACAGTATATAAAATACTACTACTACACTAAAATTTGCTCTAAACGTTGGTATGTATGCATGTGTGTTTGTAGGGCCTGCAAAAGTCCACTAATGTGGTATACCAGGCTCATCATGTCAGCCGCAGCAAGAGGGGGCAGGTTGTGGGAACCAGAGGAGGTTTCAGAGGATGTACAGTCTGGCTCACAGGTAATGCATGGACACACACACAACAGTAAAAATAAATACATAATGCAAAACTTGCAACACACTTGAGTTCAAAAACAGTAACAACAGATGTCAGGTTTAAAAGCAGATTTAAATAGGGAAATAATTTCACAAACCTGTGACACCTGTAAATCAAGATGTTTCTAAACTTTAAACCCCAGGCGCTGTCTAACAAGTTTTTAATAGTTTTTGTTTTTATGTACCTCCATTATGGATCATGAACACCAAACCAGAAATGTGTTCCTTATAACCCATATTATACTGGATTCATACAACTTGCACACATTATGTACATTTTTTTTTCTTTACTTAAAAAAGAAGTGAAACATAATAAGATTAAACTACCATTCAAAAGATTGCTCACCAAGGCTGCATTTGTTTGATCAAAAATACAGTAAAAATAGCAATATTGTGAAATATTATTACAATTTAAAATAATTGCTTTCTATTTTAATACATTTAAAAATGTAAATTACTCCTGTGATGAAAAATGAAAACAGTTGTGCTGTTTAATATATTTGTATTTAAAACTGATAGAGAAATCATGTTAACATTATAAATGTCTTTACTGTCACTTTTGATCAAATTAATGTATTAATTTCTTTAAAAAAAAACACTTCAAATTATATCCAAGTGTAAGGAATCTCTTATTTCATTGCCTTTGTGTGTGTGTTTGTATGCAGGTCTATCAGGGGCTGGTAAGACAACAGTGGGATTCGCTTTAGAGGAATATCTGGTCTCTCACGGCATTCCCTGCTACTCTTTGGATGGTGATAACATCCGTCACGGCCTAAATAAGAACCTGGGCTTTACTTCTAAAGACCGAGAGGAGAATATTCGGCGTATTGCTGAGGTGGCCAAACTGTTTGCAGATGCTGGGCTTGTTTGCATTACAAGTTTCATCTCGCCGTTCACCAAAGTAAGCAACCACACCAGCGACTTGATTATTTCATCACTATCACAGTAAAATTGGTTGAACTAGGGTTTGATTTGAATCAAAAGATCAAATATGCAAGGTTTCTTCAAATCATATGCATCTTCTAGGATGAATGCACTGCAGCACAAAAGGTCTCAACATTTACATTTATTCATTTAGTGGACACTTTTATTCAAAGCAACTTACAAATGAGAATAAGCCGAGCAGACGAGTGAACATGTAAACACAAGGAGCAACAAACACTATGTTTTTATTTGACCGTTTTTAATAAAATGTTCCAAAAAAAAAAAAAAAAAAAAAAAAAAAAAAAAAAGCATAATGCTCAACATATTTGCTCTGCAGGACCGCGCAGAGGCCCGGAGCATCCATGAGAAAGCAGGTTTGCCATTTTTTGAGGTGTTTGTGAACGCTCCTCTGGAGGTGTGCGAGAGCAGAGACGTTAAAGGACTCTACAAAAAAGCAAGAGCTGGGGAGATTAAAGGTAATAAAAAAAAAAAAAAAAAAAATAGAAACTTTAAAACTGCTGTTCCAAAAATTAAAAAAAAAAAAAAAAAAAAAAAAGGATGTTCAAAACCAAATCATAGACACATGAAAACAGCCTGCAAACAGAGCAGATTAAACATAATACTCAGTGTTCTTCTTTCATTCCCATCTTCCCCTGTTTTCCTTGCTTCATTTCTCGCTCAGGCTTCACCGGTATAGATTCGGAGTATGAGAGTCCAGAGGCTCCTGAGCTGATTCTGAGGACCGGAGAGCTCACAGTGAACGAATGCATTCAGCAGGTGGTGAATCTGTTAAAGGAGCAGGTTAGTCAGGAGCTGAACACAGGCTTGAAAATATACCATTTATTTACCATTTCCCAATTGGTGCATGTACCTTTATCTTTAGAGTACCTCACAGTCAGAAGTCCAAGGTTAAAGCCATTGGTAGCCTGTGGCTACGTATCGGTCTGAAGGGCACATTGATAGAGCAGGATATTTTACTCTACATAATTTTTGGGTGAACTATCCCTTAAAGAAAGAACCAGATTAAACTTTACTACAAGTAATTATTTATTCACCCTCATGTAGTTCCAACCGGTCACGTACTTGCAGGGATTCAGACGAATGCAGAAGATTCAAGTTCAATATAAATCCAAGACAGGCAACAGCAAACACACGTAACATTGATAATACCGGACAATGAACTGAACTCAGGCTGGAACTTAAATACACAAAGGTAAATGACAGACAGCTGTGAAGATCGTTAGTGTCCTTGGTGACTGATGAGTGGCAGCAATGTGGAAGAGGGAACATGAGACAGGAGTGACAACAAACAGAAAGTCCATGAACAGAACATAATGGTGAAATCAGCGTTGATAGAGCAACGGTAATGATGACAGAGTTCATGCAGATCACTGCAAGGAGGAAATCATGATTCGGACTCTGGGTCTGGCTGTTATCTGGACCAGGACGCGACGCTCTTCAGACACCGGATGATAGACTCTCTCCATCTCAGTCCAGAGGTGTCTGGGAGGTCCACAGGGTGATGGTAGTTCGCCCTGATCCAGAACAGTGACTTCAGGGTCTTGATGTCGTAGGGGCAGGAGACGGCGAGGTGGAAAAACTCTGTGGCAAAACAAACAAAAAAGCCATGGCCGCACACTTCCTTGCGTATTCCATTTTTTTTTTTGGTCTGGTATTCTGTCAGGGATTCAAATGAAGGTAGAAGATTCAAGTTCAGTACAACAAAGTTTAATATAAATCCAAGACAGGCGACAGCAAACACACATAACATTGACAATACCAGACAATGAACTGAACTCAGGCTGGAACTTAAATACACAAAGGTAAATGACAGACAGCTGTTAAGATCGTTAGTGTCCTTGGTGACTGATTAGTGGCGGCAATGTGAAACAGGGAACACGAGACAGGAGTGACAACAAACAAAGTCCATGAACAGAACATAATGGTGACAACCCCATGTGCAATATTTTTTCCTTTGGAAAAAAATACATACACTACTGTTCAAAAGTTTGGGGTCAAAGTTTTTTTTTTTTAAAGAAATTAATACTTCTGTTCAGCAAGTATGCAATTGAGCTGATCAAAAGTGAATGTAAAGACATAATAAAATAAAAAATGTTATTGATCAAAGAACCCTGAAAAAATGTATCAAGGTTTGCACAAAAATATTAAGCAGTACAACTGTTTTCAACATTGATAACACTTAGAAATGTTTCTTTAGCACAAAATCTATGAAATGTATGAAAATAGAAAACAGATATTTTAACAGGGTTTGCGTGGGGCATTAAAAGTCAATAAATAGATTTTGCGAAAATTAAGGCCTTAAATGGCTTTAAACATCATTACATTTTATTCCTACAGGCATTATACTACCAGGTTATTTTGAATATAACCTTCTGTCATGATCACCTGCTGGAGTGCCCTTGACTGCCACCAGAGGACACTCTACCCTGGACTCCATTTCCCATAACCCTTTGTTCTGGACTCATCTCATCTTTGCACCCAGCTGTTTTCTATTATGTTGTTAGTGTCTGTCTATTTATACCGAGTTTGTTTCTGTCTGTGTGATCGTGATTTGTGTGATTTTGCTGCTTGATACCCTCCACTTCTGAGCACTCTGGCTTCTTGTTTCTCTGTATGGTTTTTGTTGTCTTGTTCTTGTTTGGACTGATTTGTATGGATTTTGACAAATCTTTCTCGAGTAAGTCCTGTGCAGCGCTGCTGATGACTTCTGTAAAGCCAAACGAAGAGCGTTGATGGGCGTGCTCTTGCTCTCTCGCTCTGGTCGACGTGTGTGCGTGCGCTCTTCCGGGAGAAGTGCCCGTATACAAGGAATTCCGACCCCGTTGACGTCACACAGGCCCATACTCGAAAAAAAGACCCCGAAGTTCGTGAGGATTTGGAAGAGTATTTTTGGCACAGAAATACTCCGTCATACGTCCAACTCGTGTTTTGAAACTTTGGCCATGTTTAGCATGAGAATCCAACACCTAAACGGTGTAAATAAGTCAGAATGCATGAAATAGCATTATACCCCCCCTTTAAAAAAATTGCACTTGGATCTTTACCTGCAAGTCTCAGAGCACCGTGACAGCATTCATAATTAATAACTTTAATTTGCTGTCGGAAAATATGCACACAGGTGTGATACATAATGTGGAACCAGTTAGGTAATTGCCTCCGGCCGGAGCAAAATTGCCGTAAGGCCGGTTTACTTTGCACAGCGGCAGGCTGGAGGAGTAAAATTGGGTGCTTCTCAGACTTTTTTTCCCAAGAAAGCGCCTTGTGACAAATTTAGCGACTTCTTGAAACCTTATCTAGCTTCTGAGACTCCCTGGTACCGCCGCACGAGTGCGAGGTCTTGCTTTCCAGCCGCAGGCGCACCTCTCTCTGCATCTGCTCTGTTCAATGAGTGGCTGAGAGGAGCGGCGCTGTCAGCTGAGTCTGTGCGCTCTGTCAAAGAACAAGTAAAACAGAATCGTTGCTTCTAACCTGAGTGATCATTTTACGTGTACATATATCTAAAATCACAGCAACTGTGTCTTTATCTTATGTATATGGTGATTTTTGTCAGACAAGGTCTTGATTATAACTTTGACTGTTTTTGTTCTATTTCAGCAGTGAAAATAGTTACTGAATGATTCAGTGTTTTGAACAAATTGGTTGAGTCAAAGATTCAATGATCCATTCATAAACAACTGCCTCATTCTTGAATGAATCAGCCATTGGAACGAATCGTTTGAATGAACGACTAAATGACTCACTTATTAAGATGCTTACTTGCCCTATAATGGCGGTTTAGTTTCAAGTATAATTTTCCCCCCAACATTCTTATTTGTATTTTCAAAAAAAAAAAAAAAAGAGAAAATGAAACATTTCTGGGGGAAACGCAAAACATTCGTGAGAGAAAGCAAAAGAATAATTTTTTTCTCCCATCTCATATGTTGTCATTCACCATGTCCTTTTAGGGGCTCCGTACAAAAGTGATGGATAATTTTGCATGTTTCATTGTGTTATCACAAATAAAATTATTGACTCCAAGCTCAACAATGCAATGTGCTTACAAATCTTTAACAGAACTTTAATAATATTATATATAAAGGGTGAAGATGTCAATTTTCCTAGGCCGAACAAATGCGTTATGTTCCAAGTGAAGCCTGAAGCAAATTTTATGTCAGAGAAAAAATTATAGTATTATAGTACAAATTATTATACACATATTATAGTGTAATTATTATACACTATAATCTTCACCTCCACATTAATAACTGTAACCAAAACCCTAAAAACTTCTGTACTTCATGTTTATTAACGTCAAGAAAGTTCCCTACTATTACTGAACAAACCTGATTACATTGCAATTACAGCAATGAAAGTCTTTTTTAAGGGTCAGATCCAAAATAGCTCAAGGTAACATTTGTACACGCCATTAGCTGGAAGATACTTTTTTCATTCAACCCTTTGATCTCTCTTTCTCTCTCTTTCTCAGAGCATCGTTCCCAGTGGAGTTATAGAGGAGATTAATGAACTGTTTGTGCCTGAGAACAGGCTCAAGCTGGCGCAGGCAGACGCCAACACCCTGCCCTCTATCAGCATCACCAAGGTAACCAATAGCAGTAGTCCTCAAGGTCAGGGACCACTCATGTTCATGTATTCATAAATATGTGTAAATTATTGACAGGATGACACATAACAGCTTTATCAGCCTGTGAACAGTGTTTAATTATTACAATGCAAATGTATTCCAGAAACCCACAACAATAATGATTTTAAAATCTGTTCCTTAAACGTATTCTCACTTATTATTCCACAAAGTTGTTACATAATCCTTCCTACAGACAATCCATCAGAACAGACATTTTGAAGAATGTGATATTAGCTAACAGTTCCGTTTGTAAACACAGCTTTCTGTATTTGTGTGTGTAGTTGGACTTACAGTGGGTGCAGGTGTTGGCTGAAGGATGGGCCAGCCCTCTAAACGGCTTCATGAGGGAGAGAGAATACCTACAAGTCATTCACTTCAACGCCCTCCTGGATGGTAACATACAAGCACACACATTTAAAAAGGTGTCTCAAATGTTTAAGCCATCGGCAGTCTCCTGTTGCAGTGCTAGACATCTCCTTCCAATTATTAGTACAACTCATTTTTATTCTACACACAAGCAATCACAATTAGTCAGGATAATCGTCTTTATGTTGGCGATGGTACCAGCAGCAGAAGGCTGATCTGAGCTCTGCACTGTTATTTAGAAGATGTTTCATGCATAAAATAACAGGTGCCAGTGCTGCTTTCAGGAGACAGAATGATGCAATGATCTGGCTTCCTGTGAAATTCACACGCTTTGCTTGGTTTAATTGGGTTGGTCGGCAAACATCGGTTAGGGGTGGAGGCAGTATTTTCATTTGCACGCAAGCAAATAACATTCAGTGTACTGACACATATTGTTAGCAGCATTAAGCCGAGCAGGCAGCTAATGATGGATAATGAAGCTAATGAGCACGTCACCTCTCTTTATCAATTTGCACTGGTTACCAATAGGCGCTCGCATCAAATTCAAGGCACTGATGTTTGCCTAAAGAAAAACCACTGGCTCCAGGGCCTAAAACTAACTTTTTGCCACACGTGCCTATGGCCAGTAACTTAAGAAAATGTACCAGCCATGAATATTTTTAAACAGGCAGTTATGATACCAAAATTTAAGATAACAGTGAAAATTCACAATTCTCTTTTCCAATTTTGATACCACAGCTAAAACACTCAGTAATAAAATAAGAACACATCTAATTACCAGCACAAATAAATACAATATAACAAAGATACAAATGAAATAAACAGTGCTCTTCAGGTTTTTTAGGTAGGTCTGACAGTAGTTTTCAGGTACAGAAATTTAATAAAGTAAGCAAATGTAAAATAACACTGCATAGCCTTCACTGTCTAAACATTCTTATTAATTAATCCTTATTTAAAGTTACAAAAATTATTCAGTCAAGAGCAGTGAGTCCTTTGTTGTTTGATAACATTTAAAACACAGACAGCAGCAGGAATATTAGGCTGCTGTCATTTTAAGAGCGAACTCACAAATTTAATATACTGATACTGTATACATGCGTTAACTGTTTACGTCCACTTAAGACAAAACTAACCATTTTAACTAGGATACCCACTATTTTGTTACATAATTTCGTGTGAATTTGTCCGCTCAAGTGTGAGAAGACGTGAAAGAGAGCTCCGTTTAGTATTCATTTGGGTTCTGCAAGTGAATGGCACCAAAATGGCACAAAATCACTTTCACGGACATTTACTTTGATTGTTCCTTGCTGTTGGAATGACCTCAACCTGAGTCTATAGCCATTTTTGAGATACGGCTAAAGACTTGACACATTAATACTAACACTTTTTTATTCTATTTTTATTTTTTTCTATTTATTTAAAAAAAAAAGTGTTAGACTAACTAGGACTTGTCACAGCAAGGTTTAACTGCTGCTATCGTTCTCTGCATTTGTACGTCGCTTTGGATGAAACAGTCTGCTAAATGATTAAATGTAAATGTAGATGTCACGTTATTTAGAGTTTTTTCCTTTACTGAATAATAAATAAAGTGATCTCTTCAAAATTATTTTTAATATGTGTTGATTAACTTGCTTATCCCTAAATATAGGGGGAACCATCAACCTCTCAGTACCCATTGTCCTTCCTGTTGCCACCGAGATTAAAGAACGTCTTCAAGGCAGTGCGGCTGTGGCTCTGGAGTACCAGGGAAAATGCGTCGCCATCTTACACAGCCCAGAGTTCTTCGAGCATCGAAAGGAAGAGCGATGTGCTCACCAGTGGGGGACAATCTGTCCCAAACACCCTTACATAAAGGTATTAATTACTTTTCAACCAATGCCATGATAATGAATGCTTAAAAAATGCTACAATATTGAGAAACCTTTAAGAAGTCTCAGCTGATTACAGTTAACTTATTTGTACCAGAAAAAGGACTCCGAAATGGCACAAATTGTTTCTTAAATAATAAATAGAAATTTGTATTTCTAACTGAAATTCATAATACACTGAATACACTGTTGTAATAAATGATTGTTATAACTCACAAATGCACATTAACTACATTCTTTCACCTCTTACATGTAAATAGATGGTTTTGGAAAGCGGTGACTGGCTGGTAGGGGGTGAGCTAGAGGTATTGGAGCGAATCAGATGGAACGATGGGCTGGATCAGTATCGTCTCACTCCAAGGGAGCTGAAGCAGAGATTTAAAGAGATGAAAGCAGGTAAAGCAAATGGGTTAAAAAGATGAGTAAGATGGATTACAAGATTTTTTTAATTGTGCATACAGAGTGATTTTCTGGAGACACTTTAAACTGAAATACATTTTAAAGCACCCATGCATATCCAAAAAAAAAAATAAAAAATCATTGTCATTCTGGATCTAGGGTGTGACTTTTATAAAACCATGATAACACTTCAGGGGTATTGGCTGCATATGAAGGAAGGAATCAAAAGCACTCATGCTTCTTCCAGCCACAAAGTTATGGTTTTTAATGTATTATTTTATAAAATTTTTAATATTATATCCCATATAATATTAAAAATATTATAATACGTAAACCTGGATAAGTTGGCAAAACCCAAAACAATTGAGCCAATCAGTTGCCTCAAAATTTTTAAGTTAAGAAATTCAAAGTTTGCATGTAAGTAAACAGAACTGGCAGATTTTTATTTTGTACTACTCATACATTTTAATTGTTCTTAAATTGAAATATTTGAGTACTCTCATACATTTAACTTAAAATGATCGTATAACCCCAATATAAACATTCCTATTAGTGTAAAAATAGCTAGTTATAACAAGCTATTTCAAAAAATGCTAACTTGCTAATTTGTTAACAATAGTATAGTATAGCACTAAATGAATGAGTATAACAATATAACGCATTTAACATACTTGCTCTCAAACCTAGCCGCATGCACCCCCCTTGTCACCATGATGGTAACTCTCCAAAAACCCACATTATCAGAAACTCTTCTGAATTAGCATAACAAAACATTAATCACTACTAAATCTCCCACTTAACATTAATCTTGCACAAAAAACATTATATAACACTTAATTTTAGCATTTACTCTCCAATCCAACTGCCCTGTGAACTTCTGTGTTTCTGTGTGGAGGGAAAGTGTCTGAGTGCACGTTCAGCGATGATGTCTCATTTTGGTAAAAAAAAAAAAAAAAACGCCACTAGAGGGCGTATGTTTGACAATAAAATATTTGATTATGGTTGAATCTATTTTTTCAATTTCCCTGAACTCCTGAAACTTTAGCGTAGAACCTGAAACTTTAGTTGTAGAAACTCAAAAAAATATTTAGTGTTAACTTTTAAATCTCTGATAGATGTTGATGAACTCAAAAATAATAGTTAAACTTTTGGGCACATTTTGAGTAAAAGGTACTTTCCATTATAAGTTAACTGTACTGTTTGGATTTACAGTGTATTAATACATTAAAAACCACAACTATGTGGCTGGAAGAAGCATGTGAATTGCAGCAGCAAGACTACTTTAACAGACAGGTATTTGATAGGGTGTGGCCAAAAAAAGTCAAATGTTTACCACATGTCAAGCATTCATTGGCTGGTGTCAATTTCAAAAAGTCAACTAAGAAATCAGGATTGTTAATTTGATACCCCACATAAGTCTTGAATTTCTGGCTTTGTAGGTTCTTAGCGCCCTCTTGAGAAACTAATGACATTCTGCACTTGGTCCACACCATGGTTACGGAACAACTAAGCACTAACTGGTTTCATTGTTTTCCCAGACGCAGTGTTCGCTTTTCAGCTGAGGAACCCGGTGCATAATGGCCACGCCCTGCTAATGACCGACACGCGTCGGCGATTGGAGGAACGTGGGTATCGTAGGCCAGTGCTACTTTTGCATCCTTTGGGTGGCTGGACCAAAGATGATGACGTGCCTTTGGATTGGAGAATGAAACAGCATGCTGCTGTGCTGGAGGACGGCATTCTAGACCCACAATCCACCATTGTGGCCATCTTTCCCTCCCCTATGATGTACGCTGGGCCTACAGAGGTACGTAGAAGCTGTTCTTTCATACATGCTTATGGACAACAACATATAAGGCGCTTTTAGAAAGCCTTACATACACCGATTTTAGTAATGCTAATCAATATTTGCACTTTTTAGTTTACCCTACTGTCAGTATTTTGGGGTCATTATTTTATTTTTAATTTTTTTTTTTTTTTTTAAGCAAGGATCCATTAAATTGATCAAAATACATGTTAAAATAGAAAACAGTTACCTTAAATAGTAATAATATTTCACAATATTACTACTGTTTTTACTGTATTTTAATTTAAAAAATGTAAAAAAAAAAAAAAAAAAAAAATAGTTTGAATGGTAGTTTAAATAAAGCTATATTTTTAAGAGATTTATCTAAAATTATGGCCGGTTTATAGTCTAAGATTCTCATTAAAATTTAATTTCACCCATAACATATAAGTGCCACCCTTACAAATACTTACCTTTTCCGTGTGTCTTGTCAGGTCCAGTGGCACTGTCGTGCAAGGATGGTTGCAGGTTCTAATTTCTACATTGTGGGTCGTGATCCTGCTGGGATGCCCCACCCAGAGTCAGGACAGGACCTTTATGATCCAACTCATGGAGGTAAAGTTCTGTCCATGGCACCTGGACTCACCTCGGTGGAGATTATCCCCTTCAGAGTGGCTGCATACAACAAGATCAAGAAAGCTATGGACTTCTATGACAAAGATAGGTGAGATTGAAGTGAATAAAGTGCAACAATTTAACAGTACTTAAAGGATTAGTCCACTTTTAAATTAAAATTTCCTGATAATTTACTCACCCACATGTCATCTAAGATGTCCATGTCCTTCTTTCTTCAGTCGAAAAGAAATTAAGGTTTTTGAGGAAAACATTCGAGGATTTTTCTCCATATAGTGGTCTTCAAACGGTTGAAGGTAAAAATGACAGTTTCAGTGCAGCTTCAAAGGGCTTTAAACGATACCAGACGAGGAATAAGGGTCTTATCTAGAGAAACGATCGGTCATTTTCTAAATTTTTTTTTCAATATATGCACTTTATATAAACAAATGATCGCCTTCAAGTGGTTCCGCCAAAACCGCACTTCCGTATTCTTCAAAAAGCTTACACTGTATGTCCTACACCTTCCCTATTCTACTTACGGAAAAAACGGAACTGGCGCTGCGTTCGTTCTGTAAATTGAATAGGGAAGGTGTAGGACATTCAGTGTAAGCTTTTTGAAGAATACGGAAGTGCGGTTTTGGCGGAACCACTTGAAGGCGATCATTTGTTTATATAAAGCGCATATATTTAAAAATTTTTTTAGAAAATGACAGATCGTTTCTCTAGATAAGACCCTTATTCCTCGTCTGGTATCGTTTAAAGCCCTTCGAAGCTGCACTGAAACTGTAATTTTTACCTTCAACCGTTTGGAGACCACTGAAGTCCACTATATGGAGAAAAATCCTGGAATGTTTTCCTCAAAAACCTTCATTTCTTTTCGACTGAAGAAAGAAATACATAAATATCTTATAGTAAATTATCATGAAATTTTAACTGGAAAGTGAACTAATCCTTTAAATATTTTAAAATATCCTGGTTATAAATCTCTGTTATTGGTATTTATAAAGTGACTGTGGTTATGACACACACTGTACATAAAAATATATTAACAACAGTAGAAACAAATTTTGGAGCAAAGAATTGTTTTTACAGAAATTAATTTACATTTCAATTCATTGTGCTCATCAATTAAGTCACTGTGCTTTCAAGGCAAGGCACACTGTGTTACTTTTATGATGGATGAATGCGCTTTTTTGGGCTTAAAAAAAAAAATGGTACCATTCACTCCCATTATAAAGCTTGGAAGCGGCAGGATATTTTTTAATATAACTCCGATTGTTATTATATATGTAAATTACGGGATAATTTTCATTTTTGGGTGAACTATCCCTTTAAACCATTTAAAATATGCTGATTGCATGCATTCAGGACAATTCCAATTCATCGTTTTCAGTCACTTGACTGACACGGAGACCTGGAGGGCAAAACATCCACAGAACTGCAGTACAGGCCTATCAATTTTCTAAGAAAAACAAAAATATGTGAACAAAATGCAAGTTTTGGGCACTTGTGATCCATATACAGCAGTTGCTGCAGTGTTTCAATCACTAAAAACAGCAAGACATTCTAAACACTTAAGCGGATGATTAGGTAAGCGTTTTCTTTATAATGATTTTCTATGGGAAGAAAGCTTAACAAGGGTTCATCTGCTTGCCTGTTTATAGTATGCATCATCAATAAGGTGTATACTGAATTGGTTTTTTTTAATATCACTGTACATTAGTACTTAGTGCAAACCTGGTAAAAATGACTAACAGGCAATGGAGGAAAGCCTTGTTTTGCCCTCCAGGTTGGCGTTCCTGTAAGTGTGTGATGTCACGTGAAAACTATGACCAGACATGAGGTGTATAAATGTGTTTTCGCAATAACCAGGAACTTAAGCAAAGATTATTTCCATGTAAAATGGTTGCTTAGTGACTCTGAAGCATGGAAGTCAGGCTGCTTTTACCTCTATTTTTCAATTCAGACATGCTGAGTTTGAGTTCATCTCCGGGACCAAGATGCGCAAGCTGGCTCGCAGTGGAGAGAACCCTCCCGAGGGCTTCATGGCCCCTAAAGCCTGGAAGGTCCTCACAGAGTATTACAATTCCCTACAGAAAGACCAGTGATGACACATACAAGAAGTTTCAACACAGAAAACCTCAGAAGATCACAGAGCATGTGGTTCAAACCGCCTCTAGAACTGCTTCAAGGCATTGCGAAATGAAGGTGCGCATTTACAATGAACTGGTGGCAAAGGTCTCCTGTGAATAATTATTTTACTACAGCATTGTTTTTAAATGGAAATATGAACATGCTTTCTCAACTTTCTCAACTGTGGAATTTAAACTGATGTGCCTTGATTAATAGATTGTCAATCCCAAAGAGATTATAAGATCTTGTATTTAGAAATGTGTGCTTTAGAAGGCATTTAAATGAAAAAGTATATCAATTGTAATCTAAATGAAGCAATTACTGTACCGTTCAAAAGTTTGAGGACGGTAAGATTTTTTTAATATATATTTTAAAATGTCATTTATTCATGTGATGGCAAAGATACATTTTCAGCATTACTACTCTAGTCACATGATCCTTCAGAAATCATTCTAATATTCTGATTTGCTGCTCAAGAAACCTTTCTTCTTATTAATGCTAAAAACAGTTGTGCTGCTTAATATTTTTGTAGAAACTTTCAGGATTCTGAACAGAAAGTGTTCAAAAGAGCATTTATTTGGAATAGAATTTTTCTTTAACAATGTAAGTGTCTTTACTGTCACTTTTGATCAATTTAATGCATTCTTGCTGAATACATTTTTTTTTTTTTTTAATAATCATACTGACCACAAACTTGGTGTATATCAAATCAGTCTTCATGTGGCCCAAATTACAGTCAGATTTTACTTCATAACCAGAATAATTTTGTTTACATGTTACAGAAAAGGGTTGTTATCTGGGGACCATACTGGGGAATGCATACTAGGGAAAGTATTTATTTTATTCATTTAAAATCAATAATGAATAACACTGTTTTATTAAAGATTTAAGTATACAGTAATGTCACGTAGATATATGTATATCTCATCTGTTTTAATTAAATCTTTGTACTGTGATTACATAATTATGACCATGTGGCTGCTTTTTTAGATGCTCACAGTGTGTGACTGTATGTACAGCTTGCTTCCTGTTCTCTAAAACAAGGGCAAAAGTTATACAGCGTTCACAGAAATATCGATGCTCCTCTGCCATCTGGTGGTCATCGGTATACAGAAACCTCATGGCACCCACCCAAAAAAAGCTGATTATGCAAATATAACTTTAGCTAACGGTTACAGTTTGTAACCAAACTGGTGTCATGGACTTGGACGTTTTCATTCCCGTGTGATGCAAAGAGCAATTCATAATCAGTTTATATGAGGTCATGGCCTGAACATGCATAATGCACCCTAGAATATAGGTCCCAAAATCTGTTACGGGTGAATAGCTCCTAAGTTGATGGATCGACTTAGGGACTAGGGCTGTGAGTGTGTTCCGCAAGACCCTGGGCATTCCCAAATGGATTTAGAGGATTCCCAATTAGACTTAGTGTGGATGAGAGCATTATATCCAATATGTTCTAGGTAACCCTATTTAAATCTGCTAGTTGCAGTGTTGTGCAATCCTGAAAAGGTTACAGTGAGTATGTACAGGATGTGTGCCATGGATTTTCCCAGAGAACAAGCATCTATAAAATAAGCCGCTAGAGGCAGGGAGACCTACTTTGGGTTAAGGACACGCTCACCCATTTCCCTAAATCTAGTGCCTTGTGTTAATACAGTGTTTCCCAAACCTTGTTTCTGAAGCCTCCCAAACACATTTTGGATGTCCCCCTTACCCATTTTGAAATGCTGACAAGTAGCTTAGTTGAATCAAGTATGTTTGATTAGAGAGACTGTGTACTGTTGGAAGTGTTCAGGGTTGTGAAACACTGTGTTAATAAAAGGTTTTTAGCATCTGAGTGCAGAGTGGGTTTAAAGACCCCTGAAATTGTATATCATTTATTTCATATTGAAACAAGAAGGTTAGGTGGTATGTAGAATACTACCATACTAATTTTACTATTTCTGACACATGATTTTACATATTATGTTTTTGTGTGAAATGTTTTTTAATATAGTTTTACTTAACAATAATAACCCTGCTTTAAATACTAGTTTGCTATTCTGAATTCAGCTACTGTAAACATGTATTTTATAGGTGAATTTGGTCAGCATTTAGGCTTTCACTATACATGGCCTCAAAAACCCACAAAACGGTTATTTTAATTTCATAGGGTCTTTAACTTGTTAATCTAATGACCTATTTTGTTCCTTTATTCTTCAAGGTTCTCAGATGTTGCTTAACTTTTTTTTTTATAATAAATGCGAAAGTAGAAGGATGAGTGAATAAGTGTCGTTACTAATTAAACATCGAGGAATACTAGTGTGGTTCTTGTGTTTATGGCCTAAAATAGGTGGCGCAAGGTCAATTATGACTGTGTCAATGCTTTAACCAGTTCTTATGGCCTGACCCTATGCGCCTAAAAAAATCTCCATCAGAAATAAATAGTTAAATGAAAAACTTAGTGTTTTGCCACTTCCCTCAGGTTATTTTTGAGTATCTATAAATATATTCATACATTCACTATATTACTAGAAACTTAATATTAGAAGTATATAGGTGAAAAAATCTTAAATATAATTTTCAAGGTATCAAATGCATGAACTGGCATACAGAAATCAAAAAGTTGATAAGTTACCCTTGTATTTCTGAAAATGCTGCTGAAGATGTTTAATGTGGTAGTTTTTTGGTTGTAAGTTGGCCTACTAACTCTAATGCACCAGGGGTATTATAGATGCAGGAAACCCCACCCAGGCTCTCTGTCAACCCAGGGAGTCAGAAACCATGATATAAAAAGCTAGATCTTCTCAATAACAATTTTTAATAACTTAGAACCATTAACATCACTACATACTATATGTTGATTAACAATTGCATATAAACAATAATTCTAGCAACACTTGATTATCAGATCATTAGTTCAGTGGTTCTGCCAGGGGGCCTCAAGATCACTAAAATGTCGTTTTAATAAATTAATTTTAAAAGTGTGATTTCTAGACCTGGTAAAGTCATGTAAATCTTCCCCATGGGGCCTCTGGAGTACTTCCAGAGACCCTCGACCCCCACAGACTCCGCTGTAAAAATCATCCACGAAAATATAGGTTACTCACTCTATTGGATGTATGTGGGGGTGAGACCAGCACTCTGCAAGGAACGAAACAATGTACCGACACCGTGCGCGCACGTGACCGCTCTAACAGGGAGAAGCACTGCGTACATCCTCACATTCATATCTTTCCGCCCTTCAAAGTGAATGTCGCTTTATTACTATCGCGTTTTGGAAATCACCTAATTTTCCTTCCACACAGCGTGTGGTACATGTTTAATTTTTTCCTTAGCTGATATTTTTTCAAGCGACTGTTCGGGTCGCTTTTATAAAACACTAAATGGCACGCGTCCGCGCACTATTTCTGCTGTTGGCGGTAGGATATGTTTTTTTCTCTGGTTAAACGTGCCGGGTCTACGTTCTTTTTTCCTCAGTGGGAAGCCATGATGGCAGTTTGAGAGAGGAGCTGCGGAGCACCCTGAGGAGAGATGAGTCCCGCCGATAAACCGCACATCTTCACGCTTCTACAACGGCTACCGTCGCATATCTAACACACAGTTCAGGTGGAGACTGTCAGTTGTCATTTTTCACGGAACCAACTTGGCCATCCAGCGACGACGATGATCATTCGTTAGGAGGGTTTTGGGGAGGGGGGGTTTAGCTGTGGTGGCTAGCGGGCGATGCTAGTCGGGGAAGGCTCGCAAGTGTGTTTTCTTCGCGCGGAGATGGAGAGGATTCGCTCCTCTCTCTGGACCTGATCACGGCGCGCGCGCCGGACACACAGACTTCTGTTTTATTGTTGTTGTTATTATATCGGATGCGTTCCGGCTTGACCGGGCCGCGGGATCGGAGGACCTTTTCAGCAGCTCGGAGGACTGAGCGATCGGGACCGGGAGAGTCGGGCCTGCTGCGCCGGAGCGGATAGAGGCCCGTCTGCGAGAGACCCACCGAGCCAGCCCGCGCGCGCACATATACACAGTCAAGGGTGAGAGAGGCACAGAACCATCCCGAACAAATATAACCCCCTTTCTAACAATAAACCGGAATAAAACTGAAGTGTTTTGAACTGCTGTCATGGCAATGACTGCAAAAATTAAAGAAATAGTCAGTCGGAATAAGAGGAGGTACCAGGAGGATGGCTTCGATTTGGACCTTACATGTATCCTTACTCATATATTTCCTGTCTAAACTACTTTTTGTATTATTATTTTCTACATTTTGTGGTGCGTGTGTGTGTTATATCTTGTAAACGTCAAGTTTTAGTGAGAATGATGGGTATGCTTTCTCAGTATAACTTCCTTTTTTAATGTCTTTCTTTGTTTAATGTCTTATATGTTAGGCAAATCCTTTTAAAAATGCTTGGTCATGACGCTCTTGATCATGAAATATTGTTTTAACCTCTCTTGTGGGATACCCATGGTCAGATCACTTCTTTGACAGCTACATGGCTGTAATGGCAGACAGTCTCTTTCCAGATTGCCAATATTACATACAGTATAGGATGCTCTCTTATTTTGTTGAATAGTAGTGTGTTTTGCTGTTTGACAGCTCCTATATGTGCTTGGCACAACAATGACATCAGTTTGCTGAAGAGATTGCTCAAATCAGTGTGTATTGACAAATCTGTGATTTCTTCTACAGGCTAATGACAGTACTATTGATCATGTAAAGACATGAAAGGTCTATTCAGTGAACATAATGCAGTGTGGAGGGTGTTCTAACCTTGCTATTCTTTGCTATATTTGAATCAATTGATTTCCATACACACTTGTGGAGAGAAGTTTGGTTACCCGGGATTCCATGGAAGGCCTGACTTGATCCATTTTACAAGAAAATGTCAAACATCTTTAGCCTATCAAAAAGGTAATTAATCATATGTTCAGGTCGGCATGGAACACGCTTCGTCATTAAGTCCAAATGCTGTGGGCAATGATAAATGACAATCATGATTCTGACGTCTAAAACATTTTATTTATTATTTAGTGGTTGACTGATATCGGCCATTAAAAAACCCATGATTAGAGAGCGCTTACAATCAACAAAGCTATCAGTTCTATTAGGAACTGATAAAATAAAAAACTGACTTTAAAAATGTTCAGATATCTGCTGATTAATCAGCTTGGCCTAAATGTTGTTCTTTCATTAATCCACCACAAAACGGAAGCAATATTTTTATTTTCCAATGCATTTACATGGACAATAAAAAAAGAAGGTGGAAATTCCCTTTTGGTTTTGAACTCATCATGGCTGTTAAAAGAATTATGACAGATCTCCATTTGCTTTCAGCATTTAGACCTCTTCCTCATTTTCATCTGGCTGATATCAGGCGGCCTTTTGTTTGACCAATTTGGCCCCTGCGTGCAAGCACCTTTGGTGCAGGAGAATTAAGGTGAAGTGTGAGGTCCTAACTTTCATGATCTGCAGAGAGAAGCAGATGTGATCTCGTACAGTTTTTGTGCAGAAAGCGGTTGGAGTTTGCTGCTAAGTCTTGTAGATTTGAGGAAGTATGGCAGGTCAGGTGTTTGACAGTAAATGGCCTACTGTCGTTTTAGAATGGAACAAGATGTTAAGTATTAGAGTAACCTATCTATCAGATCCATAAATGAGGTTGAATCCTAACTTTTTGGTGTTTTCTAAATAATTAAGAATTCCAGCTTGTCACTATTAAAGTCTGTGATGGTCTTGGTTGTCCAGCATAGCCTTTTCATTGCTGCAGTAAATCTCGCCTCTGATTCTGAAAAGCTACACCACTGGTGTACTGAGCATGCTGGGAAAGGTCAAATGTCATACAAGCTGTCTGAGCTGCAGAGTTTAACGCCTTAGTCTGCTCATCAGCGACATTAAATTAGTGTATTCTCTGTTGCTGATTTAAACATTTGTTTTGAAAAGTCACAGCGTCACTTCATTTGCTTTTGCTTGCTTTCTGAGATTTTTTTTTTTTATTCTTTGTGTGGTTGAAGTGTCATGTCAGAATTCTTGCATGCTGCTATGCTCAGAAAGGGTGGGGAGGGTGTTTTAGCATTCTGGGTGTAAATGGTTTACATGTCAAACCACTAGCTGTAACAGTGTGACTCTGTACTTGGCTGACATTGAGATATTGCTTAGCAGCTGATGAGGGAGAAGGATGCAATGCAGATGCCTTGTTTTTCTGTCTGTGGTCTGCTATGCATTACTTACACATGATAAACATGCCTTGATGGACGTTTCATTCACACTGATGCTCCATCTTTACTTTTCATAAAATATATATTTTTATATATATATATATATATATATAATGTATATATATATATATGTATATATATATGTATATATATATATATATATGTATATATGTGTGTGTGTATAACATTGGTTAATATTGGATATTTAAATGTTTGTTTTTTGCATTTGAAATGATTGATGGTATACATTATATACAGTTTTAATATCAGCCATTGATTGGTCATTGGGCATAAAATTAAAATAATAATCAGTGCATCCTGTGCATACTTTTGTCCTGCCCGTGAGCATCATTTTGCTCAGTGACATGAAGCTGTGGATTCCACATTTTTTCAGAAGTGTTGTCAAGGCTTGTGAAACATGGGCATCTGATGTAGTTACTGATTTGACAGAATCAGGTTGTTTGCAAGAAGTTTGATTATTGGTTTTGTTTTCAGAGGGGTGTAAATTCTCACAACTGTGCTTTGAGAGTCCTTGGAAATGCTTTGCTCACCATCTGTCTTATTATTAAGTGCGATTACGTTAAAAACATGCCATTTTCCTTTCCACGTACACATACAGTACAATACAGTGCAAATTCAGCCACCTTTCTCTTTCTTTTTTTTGGGTCTATTATGGTTTGTCCAGTCTGTTGGTTGTGAACACCAGCTATTTTAGTGCTTTAGATTTATTTAACATTAGTTATGATATATGAGTCGCTAACCGTTTTAAGGAATTGGGCTAAAAATAAGCATGACTCATCCAATTATAAAGCTTCTGGCTTTCTATTCTGACAGTGTACAACAGGAAACGAGCAGAACCGAGAAGCCCTGCTTCTCTCCCTCTTTCTCAGCCGTGTTGAGGTGTGAACCTCCCCCGGAGTCTGCACACATCATGGGAGTAAGAGCACAAGTAGAAATGCCTGCAGATGCACAGTGAGCAAGGGAAGTGAGAAACGAAAGAATGGACATGAGTGAGGTCCTGTAAGAAGACTGCATTGTCTTGCAGTGTTAAAAAAAATAAAAATAAAAAAATAAATAAATAAAAAAACACAAATAAGCGGAGCAATTCCAATAGGGTCCTCGCACCACCGGTGCTCGGGCCCTAAAAAAGCTGCATTATTAAGTATCGGAGTTGCATTTGAGCTAGGGCTGCATGATTGACAAAAATCATAGTTGTCGATTATTCCCTTGAAATTGTATTTGCGATTATTAATAACGATTATCACAATTTACATTAAATGATGTTTTGAATAGCTTTATACCATTGTTTGAAGCATCTGCATGCCATATTTTTATATGAAAATAAACAAGCTGAAAACACACTTCCTGAAGCAGGAAGTTTTTTCTATAGCATTAAGCCTCAAATGTCAACTAAACATTGGTTTGGTTTCTTCTTTAAAAAAAAAAAAAAAAAGTAAAAATATGCATGGTATTATAATGTTATACTAAAACTAAAATTAAAACAATGGAAAAAAAACCCTTAACCTGTAGAAAGAAAGAAAAAAAAAACACATCTTGGGGGCCGTTCACATATCGCGGTTAAAAATGCGTGGAAAGTGCTCGGGAGCTTGTGTTCCTGCGGCGTGTGTTGTTGCCATGCAACCATGAACTGCGCTCTCCACAACGACAAGGAAGTTAAGCAAAGGATAAATTAAATCCTAGCCCTTGCATTAGCTTTACTACTAGATATATTTATGGAGATGAGATATAAAAACCACCCTGTACATAGGGTTGGGTATCAAGAACCGGTTCCAATTTTCAAAGAACCTGGTATTCGATACGATGCGCGCATTTAGATTGTTTATTGATTCCTGACATTTTTCAGTCATTCTCGCACGGTGAACAGCAGTTGTATCTATCTGCTAGGACCTGCGACAAGGACCTTATCTCATCACGCTCATACGCAGTTCATTACAATCGCACTGACTTTTGCTTCAACACGGCATTAATCTGAAGGAATGCACCATGTTTGGGGCCGTTCACATGTCGCATCTGAAAACGTGTGGAAAGCGCGGCCACACCACTTTCTCCTCCTTTCCAAAGCGCTTTCGCTCCCGTGGCGTCTGTCGTTGCTATGCAACCATGAACTGCGCTCTGCAAGATGATGAGGAAGTATCAAGGATTAATTGATTTCTAGCCCTTGCATTAGCTTTACTAGATATATTTATGGAGATGAGAAATAAAACCTGGCTGAGCTTTTGATGTTACGGAAAGGCCGAAGCTGATCGGTTGGTTCTTGTCACATGACCTGTGGTTCGCTTGAGGCATTCTGAAAAGCATATAGGCGCGTCTGGAAACATTTTAAATAATGCGCCTACATAATAACGAACTTGCGCGTGCAAAAGACGCGATATGTGAACCCAGCCGCGAGTCCTAAAGCACTAGATACAGCTAATATTAGCAATAGCAGCGTCTCACACTCGGGTACAAAAACAGTTACAGACTACTGGTTATAGCCTAAATGTGGCAAGAATAAAAGGTAAAAACATTATTTTCTCTCCAGAAAAAAAATAAATATTGGAATCGGAATCGAGAATCGATAAGAACCGGATTCGATAAGCAGAATCAGAATCGTTAAAATTAAAACGATACCCAACCCTACCTGTACAGCTATGATCAGCTGTTCGGCTGAACTTTTTAGGTGTTTTGTTACGGAAAGGCCGAAGCTGATCGGTTGGTTCTTGTCACATGAGCTGCGGTGCGCTTGCGGCATTCTGAAAAGTTGAGAATTTTTTTATCTCGATGCGCCTGGGAAAACGCACCGCATGTGTGTTGCTTCCATTATGAGCGCGGCTACCGCGCACCTACATTGTAAATAACGAATTTGCGCGCATAAAAGACACGATATGTGAACGGCCCTTTAAGCAGAATAATATAAGTGGACATTTTTTTTTTTTTTGTGGCATCCATTAGGGCTGGGTAAAAAAATATTGATTTCTCAATTTTAATCGATTCTCATTTTTATTAAATCCCAAGAATCGATTAATCTAGTCTGTTTTCAGTTGATGAATGAATAGACTACGTTGTAGCACTCTTCCCATCTAATAAATGGCAATAAGCTTTGTGTTTGTTACTTTTGATATGAAACAAAGTCTCAGATTTAAAATTCTGTCCATTTTATTACGAAATTCAAAAAATAACCGTTTTGGCGCTGTTTGATGTGTCGAGACCGATGGCTGTAGCCTCAGATCAAGAGAGGCGGCAACGCGAAGCGCACGTGAACTGATCATCTTCTCCACTTTAATACCAGTTACAGCGCGAAATAAACATGAATGAACACCCAAAGGTATGTTCAAAGATACAGTACAACTTACCGAAATCTGTATCATGTCTTGTGTAATAGCTCAATCAGTGATTCAAATGCGAAAGACGTAAATAAAACAGCTTGTAAGCAATGTCACGTAACGTCAAATTTACCTCAGAAACCAAATTCAGTGACTATAATTACATAATTGTAAAGTTAGTATTTTAACTTTATTATAAAAACTTCCTTAACTTCCACTAATTTAAGTGTTTGTATACAAATCAGTTAATTTTAACCTTCAATATTATAGTAATGTAGAACTGATTCCCATGTATTGTTTACAGCATTAGTTGAGAGATTTTTTTCCTTGAGAAAATTTGCCATGTACTGTTCCTTTTTTATATATATATATATATAATATATATATATATATATATATATATATATATAATTTTTTTTATCCAAAATAATCGATATTGAATCGAATCTAATTGCAAGCTTGTGAATCGAAATCGAATTGAATTTTGAAGTTTGTGTCAATACCCAGCCCTAGCATCCATTGTAATCACGATAGAAATTTGATTAATTGTGCAGCCCTAATTTGAGCGCAGTGGCTGCTTGGTCACCCTTGACCTGGTTGGTCTAGATCAGGATTGTGAAACTGTTTGACCTGTTTTGTGTAGGTGGAAAGTGCAGACACTCCTGTGCCTACAGTCTGACGCTTTGCTAAAAGGTCAACTTCCAGTGATGATGGTGAGAGTGTGACATTTACATTATACAGACAGCTGAGCTTTTGTATCACAGGTTTTGCCTTTTTCTCCTTGTTGATTTTGAAGTCTTTGGTAAGGTACAGGTCATGGGAACAACGGACTGACTGCATGATTACTGCAATTTTAACAGACATGTAATGACACTCTGGGGAATCTGTCCAAATAAGCAATACTGTTGCTTGTTTATGTTGCTGCATGTATGTATTGACATTTTTAATGTTCATGTTGTTTTGCATGTGGTCACTTCCGGATAAATTATTCTTTGTGAGCACTGAACTTCAGACTTATGAAGTGATGTGCAGTCTGTGTATGTCCTTATTTTTCTTAACAAGCATATCAGATATATATCCCAATATAATTGCTATGGGCTTTCCCGCTGAAAGGTTGGAGGGAGTCTACCGCAATAACATCGATGATGTTGTTAGGTAAGTCCAATTGAAAACACCTAAAAAGCTTTAACTTTTTTTTTCCTCTTTGTCTCTTTTCTTACTGTATGTTTGACGAATCAAGTGTTTTTATAAGTTAGAATTAAACATCTAAATCACAGCCTCTAAATTGTTTTATCTGATTGCTTTTTGGAAAAAAAAAAAAGTGATATTTCAGTCTTTCTCATGATGATGTTTTTCCTTCCAGGTTTCTTGACTCAAAGCATAAGAACCATTATAAAATTTATAACCTGTAAGTATTTAGTTATATTTGAAGACATTACAGATAAATGTTTATTGTAAGAAAATTGGGTAAACTTTTGTGCTTTTCTTACCAGATGTGCTGAACGACACTACGACGCATCCAAATTCAACTGTAGGGGTGAGTACATCTACTTCCATTTTAAAATATTAAAGTGTTTTTTTTTGTTTTGTTTTTGTTTTTTGGTGCTTGTAGGGTTTTTTTTTTTTTTTTTTGTCTGTGTGTGTGAAATGTGTGATGACATGAGTACTTTCCCATTATACCTCTTCTACTATACTTAAATAAAAGACAAATGGAAGTGACTGAGTTTGATTTTAAGACTAGAATACGCTAGAAACGCTACACAGCATTTGCTCAGATTTGCAGTCTGGAGGAGTCATAGTTCAGAAAGTCATAATCATATGACATCCACAGATGTGATTATGATACAAAACTTCAGAAAGAGATGAGGGGCAGCACATGATAACATCTAAACCAATGTTTCTCAACTGGTGGGTCATGACCCAAAAGTGGGTCGCAATAGTTTTGAGTGAGTTGCAGAGTGTGCAGTCAAAGAAGCAACAACAAACGTAATTCTGTGTTTATTTTTTCTGACGTGAGACATTTACTTTGAAAGATATGCGTGAAAGCTGTTGACACTTCTGTCAGAGATGCAGTTTAAGTAAAGAGTGCCTGAGAAAAACACGTTGTCCTGATTCAGTATCTGCAGTTAGATGAAATGTTGTCAGGCTGTATTGTCAGTGTCATTATTCTAATGTTATTTTTGTAACTTGTTACTTCTCGCCTCAGAAAAACTAACTTTCCTGTCCTGTCAGTACTGTGATCATAGCACACACTCTTCAATTGCACGTGCAAATGCGGCGGCACGTGCTGTATATCACTTTATAATAAACAAAGACAAATTATGAGCATGCAACGTTGTAATATTGTCAATTAGTAAGTCATGAGATTACCAAAAAGTACCAATAAATTATGTAACTGGTATGTTGTGTGTTGGCTGGGAAGGATTTGCATGCAGGTATGATATTTCCATATTTCCAACAGTTCATGTTGGTATTTGTGTTTATCATGGTAACTGTAGTTTCCATAACCCCAAAATGCTACTTTTTTTCTTTTTCTCTTGTTATTTTGTTATATATTTAAATTAGGGATGCACCAATGTATTGGCCGCCGATATTTATTGGCCGATTTTTGCTCAATTTGCAACCATCGGCATATCGGCTGTAGCAGGAAAAAGGCCGATATAACAAACCGATGGTTTATTAATTAACTGAGTGAAGGCACTGAGCTTTATAATGACTGTTGCGTAATCCTAGGGCTGCTGTCTGCGCTTTAATGTTAATCAAATAACAAAAGATCACACACTATTCTTGACTAAATAACTTCTGTAACTTTCATAAGTGTAGCGGACCCCATCCGAATGATGACCAAACCTTTACTGATGTTTTATTAAGTTTATTGCGTCCGTTTTCACTCCAAACAAATCACCACAAAAGCTAAACAATACAGAGCAAAAGAAATGCGCATTAAACTCTCTCTCTCTCCATTGCATTATCATCAGCATACAGCGAATTATTCAAAACACTTATTACAACTAACAGTTAACAAATACATACAGATCTTATGCCTTTTCGGGGGATGCTTAATAAACGGACAAACTTTAAATCTGCAAAATAACTCTGAAGAACTGCGTGCTCTCCTCAGACCGTAGACGAGAACACCCGTCAAAATAAGAGTCCAGCCTTAGTAAAGGAGATAGTGCAGATCTAATACATATTTAAACTTACAAAAAAATATTAAAATGTATACAAAAACAAATTAGAAGATTAATCACAATAAAGTCTGTTACAATAAAGGATTAATATGTTTATAATTTATACAGTGAAGAATATGCAGTGCTATTTTACATTTGTTTACTTTATTTCTGTACCTGAAAACTATTAAACCTACCTAAAAAGCACTGTTTATTTCATATATATCTTTGTTCTGTTGTTTTTATGTAGGCCTGATCCAATTAAATGGATCCAATCGATGTTCATTAGAAATTATTTGATGATGCAGCAATAAACCTGCTAGTATATTTTAATGCAGGTGTTTTTGAACTTTATTTAAAACATGATCAAAATGTCATCAAATATTTTGATGACAATTTCAAATAAGAGAGGAAACAAATATCGGTATCGGCCAATAATTGTTTGTTAATATCGGTATCGGCCCCAAAAAATCATATCGGTCTGTGGTGCCTCATACTAAATTACTAACTTTATTGTATTAACAAAAACTAATTTAAAAAAAAAAACAAAAAAAAAAACAACAACAACTAAAAACTAAAAAATACAATTGGATCGTGGCTTAATGACCATGGGAAAATGTGGGTCCCATGGCCAAGCCAGTTGAGAACCACTGGTCTAAACAATTGTTTTAAGTCCACAGTTGAACAGCAGTCATCACACATTATATGAACTGATTTTAAAGTCTGCCGCAGTTGGGATGGTTCATTATTAAGGGGAAGTCATTAGGCAGCTTTGGTTGCTAGTAATGATTGTTTTGTGGTCTGTGCTGATTACATGCTGTGACTTGAGGTGTGACAAAAACACTTGGTGTTTTTGAAACCTGAAATATTGAAAATAAGTTTGTTTTTTTTATATATATATATGTATTGAATTTCGTAAGCTATTCTGCTGTTTATTTAAAACACAGAAAGCAACTCTTTTGATGTCTGTTTTATAGGGCCGGGTAAAAAAAAAAATTAATTTGTTAAGTTTAATCGAATCTCATTTTTATGAATCAATATCAATTCCGATATCAATAATCGATCTTTTAGTCTATCCTGTTGTCAAGTCTCAGAGTTCAAATTCTGTTCCTACATAATTGAAACAGTAAATACAGTTGCGCTCTTTAATGTGGCGTGACAGATCGCTGTAGCCACCTCAGATCGAAGCGGCACCATGGAGCGCGAGCGAACTAATTATCATTAGTGTTTCAACTGCGGAGACGTCAATAAAACAGCTTGTAAACAATGTCACATAATGGTACATTTACCTCAGAAAAGCCATTCAGTGACCATAAACTCATTAGTCAGCGAGAAAAATGAACTTTTTTTTTTTTATGACAGCCACCATTTAAAATGTTTATATTTCAAAAAATGATTTGTAGTAGAAACATAATTATCTAATTATAAAGTTAGTATTATAACTTTATTATTATAAAAACTTCCTTTGTGTGTAATTTAAGGGTTTGTTTACAAAAGTTCATTTTAGCTTTCAATATTATAGTAATGTAGTACCAACTGACTCCCTGTATAGTTTACAGCATTAGTTGAGAGATTTTTCTTTTCCTTGAAAATTTGCCATCTACTGTACCTGATACATATCTAAAATAATCGAAATTGAATTGAATCATACAATTTGTGTCAAATCCCAGTTTTAGTTACTGGTTAGGGCTGTCATGTAATCAGATTTTCACTACAGATTATCATGGCCAAAAGAATTTATGGTAACAATAGTATTGTGATATCTTTTTTTTTTTTTTTTTTGCCAATGAATGAATTACACTCAAATGCGAGTGAAGGGAGGCTTAAAAAAGCGTACAAAAGAACTGTTCAAAAGAACTGTTAATCGGCACTTCCTGCAGAACCGGGTGTCTAACATTGCGTCTTTTTTTTTTACGGAATCCAAAAAACTCCTACAGTAGTGAGCAAACTTTTTTTTTTTCTTGCTTCCGCCTGCAGCAGTAGTAGCTATACGCTGGTCAAATAGTACTTTGTTTGGGTGTCAACCTTATACTGTTACTGGCCCTGGATTATTTACCATATTATCTCATGTTTATTATTAACATGATATCAATATTTAATGATATCAGTACTGGAATAATGCGACACCTATTACTGACATATGTTTTAGATGGTTTTGCACCTCTCGGGTGAAGATTGTGATCATAACCCAACATTCTCATTCCTGTCCTCTTCTGAAGGACTATAAAGGTGATTCTGGAATCTGAAATCTTTTTGTGTCTTCAGTGGCACAATATCCCTTCGAGGACCACAACCCGCCACAGTTGGAGTTAATTAAGCCCTTCTGCGAGGATCTCGACCAGTGGCTGTCTGAGGACGAGAACCATGTGGCGGCCATCCACTGCAAGGCAGGCAAAGGTCGCACAGGGGTCATGATATGCGCCTACCTGTTGCATCGCAGGAAGTTTTCAGAGGCACAAGAGGCACTGGACTTTTATGGGGAAGTCAGGACCAGGGATAAAAAGGTACAATGCTCTTTAGTTCTGCATTCTATTTTCACTCTGGAACTGCTGTTGATGAGTTATCAGAGCTAGTTTGCATTTCCGAGTTTTAACAGATAACAAAAAGTTTTTCTGTGGACGTACTGAGCTTTTTTTTTTTCTTTTTCAGGGGGTGACCATTCCTAGCCAGCGCAGGTATGTGTATTACTACAGCTACCTGCTGAAGAACAAGCTGGAATATAAACCCGTTGCTCTCCTCTTCCATAAAATGGTTTTCCAGACTCTACCCATGTTCAGTGGTGGCACATGCCGTAAGTCTTACTCTCCTTTAACCTTTTTAAAATGACATCGCTTTTTTGAACGCTGAGATGTTTTGAAAGAGTTTGGTGTAACTGACGTTGGTTATGCTGTCATGGGTTGTGGTCACACTCACAAGGAGCTGCTGCTGTTTGTCATTTTAACCCTGTACCACATCTTTTGACTCTGTCTTTAACACTCTAACACTCATGGGTATGTTGTCTTTCTCTGTTCCTGTTTTCTTTTCTTTAAAAATTTCCACTGAGAACTGTTTCGACATATCAGCTCCTGCCACCCACCACAGTCTCACATATAATGACATCACAGATCGTGCCCTCTGTCATCTCCTCCCCCTATTCATACATAGTATGCTAGTTCATGTTTTGTTCACGTTCGTGGACTTATGCGCCACAGCCAAGCTGAACGCCAACCCGAACTGCACCCTACATTACTGCCATTTTCGGGAAGTTCTTCATTTTTTTAAATTGGAATTAAAAGTGCAGAGTCAGTTTCAGAACTCCCATGATTCAGAGGTAGATTCCAGAGTTCCAGACGTGTGTGTGTGTGTGTGTGTGCGTGTGTATAGAGATGGCTGTTTTGACAAGGCCAGTGTGGTGCAGCTGAGCTCTTGGTCAGGCTGATGGTGTTTTTTTTTTTTTAACTTCCTTCTCTCTCTCTAAGGGGACAATACTGTTAAAAACAGGAGTGAGGTGAATCCCCAGGGCTTCAAGAAAGGCAGCTGGCACTGGGGTAAAACGGCATTACTTCACTACTACTATTAAGAGAAGCATCTTCAAATGTCAGACAGGCCCTGCCCTGTGCAGCATTCAGTACAGTTCAGTATAGCTTTTATTGCTCTAGTCTCTTTCAGGCAGGAGCCTAGAAACATGAAGTAGAGAGAAGTCCTAAATATTTGATCTTCTCTAAAAAAAACCATAGATATGTGCTCTTTTCATCAAGAACAAAAGCAATAGCAATTTAACTATAATGATAGAATTATAAATGAATCAAGTTACTCTGAATAAATTTGTTGTGCATTAGGTGGGCGGTATGACGGTATCATGGTAGGAGTAATTTTATATTGCAGTAAAGAATTAAGTACTACTGGTGAATTAAATACTTTAAAAGAATCAAATGTATTATAGTATAAACAGTTTTAAATATACTAATTAATATATTTAATATTATTATTATTATTATGTGAATTTTCCATATTTATACAGATTTACGTATTTTCTGGCCTGAAAAGTATGACCCACACGAATTGCATAAATCTGTGAATCCGAAAATGATTTTGGTGGGGGGGCGGTATGATGATTAAAATTGCGAAATGGCCTTTGTAATGATGTTCAAGGCACAGGGAAGGAGACGGCGGGAAATGGAGAATGTTAAACATAACTTTAATCATAAAATAAACAAACAACAAAACGAAAGTGAAGCGTTAGCCCCTCACAGATGACTGATGCATATAAACACAATAAAACACCAACATAAATGTCCCAGGCCTGGTCCTCCCTCGTCTTGCACTGGTGTCGCTCCTCTGTGAGACTCGAGACTGGTGTTTAGCTCTCGTGCCACTCTTCTCGCTCCATTCCCGAGGCTCTCGGCCCCACCCTGCTTGCCACAGCCTTAAACAACTCTAAATAAAATTATATATAAATATATATTATTATAATTATAGAAATATAGTCTGACGCGCTGCATGTTTCAGAGGTTCAGTTTCGATCCACAGTAAATGCTACTCTGTTAATGCTGTGTGTTTGAGGTGCTTATAACTTGCATTTGGGAACACAACATGGGCCGTCCATCTTCCAAAATTCATAATGAGAATCGTTCATAAATCTTTCAACAAAGAGAAGCATTAAGGTCTCCCTGCGATTTTCTGCCAAGATAAAAGCTCAGTGGTTTAACATTTGAAAGCAAAGAAATTAAGACATAAATGTTAGTATTGTAATTTTACTGTTCTGTAAAATAAAATGAAATGATTTATAAAAATTAATTATATATTAGTAATACGATAATAGTAATAACAATTTTATTAATACTTTCAGTATAACATATATTGTATTATAATATAATTTATTGTTGTTATTATTATTATTATTATTATTATTATTATTATTAAATAGTCCCTTTTTTTTTTAATCGCTGGGGGTGGGGGGTGTAGTTTTTTTTTTTTTTTTTTTTTTTTTTTTTGTCTTTAACTGACCACGTCTAATTTTTACAATTGAAAACAACTGTTTACTATTATTCCTGTTGTGGAAAGCTGAATTTTCAAGAGCCATTACTCCAGTCATGATTCTTCTGAAAAAATATTCTGATTTGGAAAACATTGTGCTGCTTAATATTTTTATGTAAACTCTGATATTAGGGCTGGGCAGTATGGCTGAAAAATCATATCTCCGTGGATAAAAATATATTCTCTATTTTTAAAAATCCTGCCCAATGTTTTTCTGCAAACAACGTTAAAACAACGTTCATTACATGCAAAAAATAAATAAATAAATAAAATAAAATCAAATTACATTCTAACATTATATCAACAACTTTACAATCTAAAAACAAAAAATCCTTTTTAAAGCAGAAGTTAAATTTATTAAACTAAAAATTAAAATAAATAACGGTAGCACAGACTAGGCCTAAATGTAAACTGGTAAGAGGAACACGCATTAGCTGTGTTTCCATCACCCTGTTTTTTATGCACATTTTGAAGTATCGCATCAGAAACGAGTGATAGAAATGCCAAATTTTGAAAATAAATCCCTTAATTCGCAAAAGTTTTTATGCTTGCCTGAGGTGGTTTTTGACTTGTGCGAAAAAGAGTTAATGCGAATAATGGGAGATGGAAATGCATTTGCGAATATTTTCTGATGTAGCGAACATTTAACTCGCGTGACTATTCGGTTGTTTCCGCTGATGGTGTTTTACGTACTGTTGGTTACTAGTTTACCAATACCATAGGCGGCGATTTGTTTTTGCCGGTGGGTGCCGACACTCCGTCATGTCTTACTCTCCATGCAATTGTGCGCCTGATGATTTCATTACACAAAAGTTATTTCCGTCTCATGAAGAGAAAAACACGGACTGCAAATACATTGAGACTAGCGTGGACTTTTCTTACTCAAACCACTGTCTGCTGCTGCTTCTGATTGCTTTTAGAGGGAAAAGCTGCCCATAACTGCTGGTCTAGGATCAGTTTTCTCCATAATAATAGTATATTGGTTTGGCAAACGATCCAGTGTGTAAGGTTTCTATTTACACTGTGTTAAGCAGCATACGTGCAGCCAATCACAAAGATATCTGTTGATTTCTTGAACTCAATGGCCAATCAGAGGTGTTTAAGTTAGCACTGAACAAAAACTGGTGTTTTGAGCGGCGAGTGGTGCTCGCAAAATCCTTTCATTATAACAAAATAAATTCAGTGTGGACATTATGTAAATAAAAAAATTTATTGTGCAGTCAGCTTTGGTTATTATAACAGAACTTTGTGAGGTCGCGATGAACTAAGATGAGGGACAGCTTTTTAATGATTATAAAGGGAGCGCTCTGTGCACTTTTTATGCCAAATCAAGCATACAGTATGCGCTCGTAATATCAAACTACTGTATATCGATATAAACCGTATTGCCTCATTCTATATAGTTTATAAAAATATATATATTAATATACCGCCAAGCCCTACGTGATACTCTTTTTCTGTAATCTTTGGTTAATAGAAAGTTTAAAAAAAACATTTATTTAATCAATTAAATGCATTCTTGCTGAAAAATATGTAAACATTATATAGAAAAACATACTGTCATACTGCACACCTGGTGTACTTGATTAAAAGAAGAACCTCCCTGTGTTACATGCTGACTGTGCTGGGTGCATGCAGGGGTTGGGCGGCTGGTTATGTGGGGTTCGTTCTTGGATGCATATTCTCTCCCTTTGCATCAACCCTGTTCCTAATCACTGACATGTCTTGACTGATGATGTCAGAGCTGGGGGTGGGGTTATTTCACTCAGTGTGGGCTCCTTGATAATTAACACCTTTCTTTTTTCCTCTTTTCCTCAATACAATGTATTTTTCTTGCCTTTTATTTTCTCTTAAACTTTTGTTTCATTTATTGTATCCACCATTTGATCTCCCCTTTCTCACTCTCCCCATCTCTCTGTTCTATCAAACAGACCCTCAGTTCGTCGTGTATCAGTTGAAGGTAAAGATCCACACGTCAAACCCTGCCCACACGCGGAGAGAAGAGAAGCACATGATCTTTGAGTTCCCTCAGCCTCTTCCAGTTTGTGGCGACATCAAAGTGGAATTCTTCCACAAACAGAGCAAGATGATGAAGAAGGTAAGTTCTTGTGTAAGCTTTGACCTGTGACCTCCTCTCAAAACCATAATCTCGTTGGTACATCATATCGCAGGATCTTGCCCTCGTTACCATGGCTGCAGAGAGACGTTGCTTTCTGGTGGTTTGTGGTTTCCTATTGTTCGTCTTTGGTCTCTGCTTCAGTAGCTACTACATGCTTTTACGTGTGTTCTAAATGTTTTCTTTCTCAATTTCTTTTTTTTCCCTCCCAACAGAGCGTTTCTGTCATGGGCCTGTTTGTGTTTCTGTGCTCTATATAAATGTGTTTATAAGTGCAGTTGTTGGAATGTGTATTTGTGTTTGTAAACACTTGCTATTTATGGCCATCCAATGCCCAAATGTAAACCTTTGCTTGTGTGCGTGCGCAGGATAAAATGTTCCATTTCTGGATAAACACGTTCTTCATCCCGGGTCCCGAAGAAGCTGGGGAGAAAGTGGAGAATGGGTCGGTGGTCAACGACGTGGACAGCCTCTCCTCTCAGAGCCAGAGCTCTCCGGCAGAGAGGGAAAGAGAGAAGGAGAGAGGAAACGCAGTGGGCGGACTTGAAAGAGAAAAGGGCGCAGAAAGGGTAGGAGAGCGAGCGGGAATTGCGGACGGAGATAAAGACTACTTGATTCTTACCTTAACGAAGAACGACTTGGATAAGGCCAATAAGGACAAAGCTAACCGATACTTCTCACCCAACTTCAAGGTGAGGAAACGCTGTTCAACGCTGAATAGTAGATTACTCAAATTAGCTTTATGGCCTAATACAATATGAATGCAAAGCACTCCAACTTCACTTCATTTTGACATTTGCATTATTTCAAACTTACAAGTTATAAAACTCAAAATACATGAATCTGAGTCCCTCCAAAAAAAAAAAAAAAAAAAAAAAAGATGACTGCATTTCACCAGATTTTGAATGAGGAATATATTAAAATATTGCACGCTGAAACTCAAAGGTATTGCTTTAGTTTTCTGCCAAAATAAAGGCTCATAAATTTTAACCAAATTGTGTGAAAGTGAAAACATTGTGACATAAATGTAATATTCTATATATGAATAAAGTTAATAACTCTTTCTGCTGGCAGCAAAACATGACTTAATTTGGAGATTGGAGACAAGATTGCTTGAATATTGCCGCAATATGAGACTGCAGCAGTGTGGGGTTTTAAATGTTTAAATCACATTTCAAAATATGATTTCATGTTTTTGACTAAATTGTGCAACTTCAGTAATTTTGTTTAAAATGATGTACACTTAAAGTCATGTTTTATTTATCATCTTGGGTTTAGGGTGTTGATCACATGACTGGCTAAATATTCTTTATCTCAGTATTTTATCTTTCGTTAAGTGAATCATGGATGACTGCAAATGTTATATATATATATATATATATATATATATATAATATACCCTACCATTCAAAAGTTTGGGGTCAGTAGAGTTTTTATTCAGCAAGGACTGACGATTGTTGATAATCAATTAGCTGGCTGATTATTTCTTCGATTAATTTGGTTTTGACTTTTTGTTTTTTGTTTGACACAACACACTATTCCACATCCTGCCCAATGTTGTCCTTAAAACAAACGTGCCAACTGCTATAAAAACAAAAAATGGTGAATATAGGCTTATCTATAGCAAAAGGACAGTTTAAATCCCTACATTAAAAATGAAGATAATAAAGAAAAATAAAACACAAACTCCATGTTAACAAATAAGAGGAACACACACATTCACTCTGGACATAGTAACCTGTTACTGTTAGAAATGTCTTACATTTATATTCAGTTACTTGCAGTTATCCCTTTACAGTTACCACTTTCCATAAAATACTTGAATTCCATGTTGACTTCAAACCTAAATTTAACGTCCAACAACAGGTATTTCAGCAAAATGAATATTTTTTTTTTTGGTGCTAAATATTAATTCTACCCCTCTCTAATGTGTCCCGTCTGTTTGACGCACATGTGTGCGCCGGCGTTCATTCAGTAAAGTTTAACGCAGACTTGTCAGGACGAGCCTTCATGGAAATACTCGTGTGAATTTGTAACGCTTACAGATAAGGATATGACCATAAAATGAAAGTTTTGCACTGAGGATACATATCACTTATTAAACAGCACACACATCTGTCAAAGCGCCTGACAGGGCAAGCCGCATGTTAAACATTACGCTAATGCATTAGCTTAAAGCTTACAATAAGAAATTCTCATGTTTTGTGCAGCTTGGATCATGTACCTTTCCAGCAGCAGCTCACTCCACAATTTTTTGATACATTTTGTCCATAGAATTTAGGGCTGGGACAATACATTCATTCTCTATTCGCGATACAATGAATCTGGATCAGTCCTGATATTTTTCCCTCTCGAATCAATTCTGAGCTTAGTTTTAACAGCAGATGGTGCTCTTGGCTAGTTTTTAACCACACACTCAAATGCTCAAGAAGAAGACTTCTGGAGAGTGCTCGTGCATTCGGCTAAGTTGTGTATGTGGTTAAATACATTTGCACCTCGACTCAGAATGCTTTTATAACACAAAATTAATGTAAACACAGCCCACTGCAAACACCCCTTGTAAATCGCTTCAACCCTTTCAAACTTTGTGTGTGTAAAGGAACTGGAAGCAAGCAGAGTAACGTTACATGTGTTTCTAAAGCACGTAGTGCCATCTGCTGTTAAAAACTAAGCTCAGAATCTTTTTGAGAGAGAATTGTGATACATTTGGAAAATATCAGAATCATTCCAGATTTATTGTATGATTTTTATCCATTAGTTGTTGCAACGCTAATTTAATGCCATTTCTATTTTAAATTAATGTTGAACTTGATGAAAGGAAAATGAAAAGACAAAAGTTTCATGATCTCTACAAAAATATTAAGCAGCACAACTGTTTTCAACATTGATAATAATTGTTTCTTGTATAGCAAGAGGGATCATGTGACACTGAAGGCTAGAGTAATGGCTGCTGAAAATTCCATCACAGGAATAAAATGCATTTTAAAATATTAAAATAGAAAGTTATTTTAAATTGTACTTTTTTTTTTTTTCTTTTTTTTTTTAACAATTGTTTCTTTAACAATATTGTTGACTATATTTTTGATCCAATAAATGCAGCCATGATGAGCATATGAGACTTCTTTCAACATCATCAAAAATGCTTACAGACCCAAACTTTTATACGGTACAAATGTACAAAAAAATGTACAAAAAAAGTACATTGAATTGTACTCCAGAGGACTCTTATTTATTTCACCCTGTCTTTTGCCCCTCTCTCTCAGGTGAAGTTGTACTTTACCAAGACAGTGGAGGAGCCCTCAAACTCAGAAGCGAGCACTTCAACTTCTGTCACTCCGGATGTGAGTGATAATGAACCAGATCACTACCGGTATTCAGACACCACTGATTCCGACCCGGAAAACGAACCTTTTGATGAGGAACAGCACGCACAGATAACAAAAGTCTGAACACTTTTTGGCATCTGCACACACACACACACACACACACGCACGCACGCACGCACACACACAAACAAATACATGCCGGACAAAAACAAGAAAAACCAACCAACACCAGTGAAATTAAAAAAAGGAGAAAACTTGAAAATAAACTGAAGAGGAAAGGACCCTTCCTCCCCACCCCTCCAACAGCTCGAGGACAGTCATGTCGAACGCCATTGATCATAATGAAGAAAATATCCTGACCAATATATTGTTTTACTTCATTTTGATTGATGAGTTTTGTGTGTGGATAACGACACCATTGCCTGAGGTGGGAGGGAGGGTCCTGTAGCTATTCTGTGTATATAAAATCCCTTTTTTTGTGTCAAAGACGATAAAAATCTAGGCAATCAGGCGAGGAGAGGGGAGGGGAGGGGAGGAGAGGTAGAGCAGACCACATATCTCTCCTTCTCCCTGTCTTCATCCAGGCCAGTGCTGCAATCACCCTCTCCCCCTCTCCCTCGCTCTTCCCCTCCTTACTGTGAATGCTTCTCGTGCTGTCCGCAGGCGCTAAGACCTTTGACCCCTTCCTGCACAGTGTGCTGGTGTACGTAGTCCTTCAGGCTGTTGTACAAAGGCTACGGCATGCCAGCGTTCCTTTTTCCTAGTCTCACAACCCGCCCCGCCCCACTCCCCCTCCCCCCACTGTGTATAACGATAAATTATGCAGAAAAACACGACATCCCATGTAATTGTCGATGTTTTTTTCTTTATTTTTTCTTTTTTATCCTAAGATAATAAAAAATATAATACATGAAAGCGCAGGGAACCAGTGTTTGCAATAATGTTAACACTCAACATTTAAAGGATAAATTGGTGTGCATGTCATTGGAGTCAGTGTCCATGTTTAATAAATGCTATATGATGTGTTTTTATTAAAACAGAAGTGTCAGAACTCTCTTAAACAGTCGTCTGAGATCAATTCACAAAGGTAAATCTGTTTCGAGACTTCAAGCTGTAATTGTTTTTTATTAGTTTTTTTTTTTTATAGAACTTTTAGCGAAGCACAATATATAAGTACCATGTGTTTATTTTTATTTTTTTATTTATCAGTTAGATATTTAGTACATGCTAATTTCTCATATTTTACATTTACATTAGCTGTCATCTAATGCTCGCTTAAGCTTAATTTTTAAAAACAATAATTTCACAACACTTTAAAGGGATAGTTCACCCAAAAATAAAGATTCTGTCATCATTTACTCACCCTCAAGTGGTTCCAAACCTGTATGATTTTCTTTCTTCTGCTGAACACACAATATATTTTGAAGGTGTTGGTAACCAAACAGTTAATGGGCCCCATTGCCTTCCGTAGTATTTTTTTTTTTCTTTTTTCTTTTTTTCTCCATACTGTGGAAGTCAATGGGTCCCATCAACTGTTTGGTTACCAACATTCTTCAAAATATCTTTTGTGTTCAGCAGAAGAAAGAAAATCATACAAGTTTGGAACAGCTTGGGGGTGAGTAAATGATGACAATTTTCGTTTTTGGGTGAACGATCCCTTTCAGTGTAATCTTCAGGAAATCATTTTCAGAAAATGAATATTTATTTTCTTCATACTGTACATTACTGTTGTCATGCCTAAATTTACTTGTGCCATTTAAAATGATATATTTTTTTAAATTATTTTCAATTATTACAAAATGATACACTACAGTTCAAAAGTTTAGAGTCTATAAGACTTTTTAATGTTTTTGAAAGAAATTTTGCCAAGGCTGCATTTATTTGATCAAAACACAGCAAAACTGTAATACTGTGAATTATTACATTTTAAAATAACTTTTAAAAAAAAAATAATAATAATTTTAATGTTTTAAAATGTACTTTATTCCCGTGATTGCAAAACTGAGTTTTCAGCATCATTACATTACTACATCATTACAAGTCTTCAGTGTCAAATGATCCTTCTGAAATCATTCTAATATGCTGATTTGCTGCTCAAGAAACATTTATTTATTTTTTTATCAATGCTGAAAACAATTGTGTTGCTTAATATTATTGTGGAAACTGTGATGCATTTTATCAAGATTATTTGATGAATAGAAAGTTTCAAAGAACAGCATTCATATAAAATAGACATTTTTGTAACAATATAAATGTCTACTGTCAATTTTGATCAATTTAATGGATCCTTGCTGAATAAAAGTGTTAATTTCATTAACTTACTGACCCAAAACTTTTGAACAGTGTAAAATATAACAGAATTATTCCCTATTCTCATTTTCTTTGAACATGTGTTTTTGTCATTTTTTTTTTTTTTTTTTTGAGGATTTCCAGGTTCATCTTTTGAAAGTCTTCTCCTTTTAAAGGGCACCTCTTATGCCCTTTTTTACAAGATGTAATTTAAAGGGATAGTTCACCCAAAAATGAAAATTATCCCATGATTTACTCACCCTCAAGCCATTGTAGGTGTATATGAGAATCTTCTTTCAGACGAACACAATCAGAGTTATATTTAAAAATATCCTTAGTCCTCCAAGGTTTATAATGGTTGTGAATGGGGGAAAAAAAAAATGCATTCATCCATAAAAAAATTAATCCATTCGACTCCAGTGGGTTAATAAAGGCCTTTTGAAGCGAAGGGATGCATTTTTTTTTTTTTTTTAAGAAAAATATCCATATTTAAAACTTTATAAATTCAAGTAACTAGCTTCCGGCGAACGACTGTACGCATACTGCGCAGAGGAGAAAGCAAAACAAAACACCGGTCATGGATTAGAAGTTTAAAACAGGAAATTTTAAAGAGAAATGTCAGGAGGATTTCGATATAAGAGAAGAGGAGCTTGAGTTTGTCACTCAGCCCTATTTGTTTGGACCGCGAGAGACTCTAAGCTTACGATACTCCAACATCCTGCGTCTTACATCGCATCAGGCGTTTACTCATTTGATGCAAGTCAACTTGCGCTTTCTGCATATGGCTGGAAGCTAGTGATTTGAATTTTTAAAGTTTTAAATATGGATATTTTTCTTACAAAACCGCATCCCTTTGCTTCAAAAGGCCTTTATTAACCCTCTGGAGTCGTATGGATTCATTTTAGTTTTATTATGGATGGATAATTTATTTTATTTTATTTTATTTATTTTTTTTTTAATATTAATTTGGGTTCCCATTACAAACCTTGGAGGACTAAAGATGTTTTTAAATATATCTCTGATTGTGTTTGTCTGAAAGAAGATAGTCGTATACACCTAGGATGGATTGAGGGTGAGTAAATCATGGGATGATTTACATTTTTGGGTGAACTATCCCTTTAAGTCATGTGTCCCCAAAATGTGTCTGTAAATTTTCAGCTCAAAACAACCCACAGATCATTGATTATACCATGTTGTAAATACCCATTTTCGAGCGCTAGCGAAAACATGCTGTTTTCATGCATGTGTCTTTAAATGCAAATGAGCTGCTGCTCCCCACCCTCTGTCCAGAATAGCGCTTCCTTTTTTCACAGCTCCTGCATGCATCGGATACTCTACCAAATACTAACAAGACATCTGCTTGATTTTGATTATATCACGCTCACGAACAGTTCTTCATCATTAAAGTTTATTATCTGCATGCGTTTTAAAGCTACATTAGTTCAAATTTATTGTTTTTCTCGCTCAGGGCGGGGTCTATGCTAATACGGCAGTGTCCGTCAACAGTCATGGGTGGGGCTTGTACAAATGACGTCACTTTGTACAGAATCTGCAAACGGCTTGTTCTGAGACACTGCTTATGATTTATGGAGATAAAAAAAAAAAGGAGTGGGTGGATTTTTATCATTATAGGGTGGTTGTATACACACACTGCTGATACATTTAGGTTCAAACACCGTCTAAAAGTGATTTTTACATAATAGGTCTCCTTTTAAGTTGAAGTTTCATTTTCAAACATGGTCCTTGGTGGATGCTCATTCTGTCACCTGGCTGTTATAACTTTCTTGTGTTGTGAATAGAGAGTGCATTTCACAAAATTGTTACTACTATAGTAATAATTATACACTATGCAGAGTGTAATACATTTTCGAAACTGGGGTCTTCTATCGGTTTCCAGGTTGACGAGGATATTTTTAGGCTGACATGATGCAAATCCCCGTGATGGGTTTAGGCACAGCACTTTAGTGCTCTGAAGCAGATGCTGGTTCAGGCAGCAATTTAGGGCTTAGTGCTTGATATTAAAATTGACTCTTATAATTACGATTATAAAAAATCTTGATAGTTACTGTGGGAATCAGTAATCTGACTAGTCTATCCTGTATATAATTGTCAAGCTGTAATGCTGTCTCTGCATATCTGTAGCTTTCAGCAGTCATTAGATTAGAGCATGCAGACATGAAGGGAAATATAAATCTCATAACAAAGAGAAGAAGACATATGATATATAATCCGCCCCTTTCCTCATCGCTCTGTTTTCCCTATTCTTTTTGATTCTTCTCCTTGTCGGTTTTATGCCCCTTTGTCCGTTCGCTCCATGCTGTCGTATATCTTTTCCTGATGTTGATAAAAACATGAAACTAGACTCACACCCGCTAATGATGGAGATAGGAACTGTTCCACTACACCGTAATTGGTTGCCCATTGGGGAGTCATAGAAACAAGCCCTGAATGACCAATGAGGTGCTTGTCCTCTGTCGGCAAGCACGGTTTGTTTCATCAGGAAGAGGTTCAGCCACCAAGAACGGCTACGCCTCCAGTTTACTACTTAGAACTTGCTGCTGATGCAATGCCATGACAATATGGCAAACGCTGTACCCTGCTATAAATGTTTTTAGGGGGTTTTAAGAGCAGCTTTATACAGCAATGTGAATTGATTACATTTTGGAAATTCTCTTAGCTTTGACTCAAACTACAGTAGTTCATCTAATTGCAGCATTAGCGTGTTCATGTCTTTCTCTGTTTGGAAAGTATTCGCTCGATCTTGCAACCCTTCATCTACACTGGGACAGTGTGAGACTAATCTAGCAAAAACTTGCTGTTAGAGCACAGCTGTGCTATGTTTGGATTAGGCCCAGAATGAAACAGGAAGTGGGGATTAACTGGCCTGGGTGGCAGGTTCTGCATTTCTTTAAAAGATCTAAACAGCTCTGAGAGAAGTAGTGGTGCTTTACTATATTTTCTTTTTCATTTTTAGAAAATATAGCTGTGGTCAGGGATAACATCAGAAAGTATAGGCTTGTTTCAGAACTAACCTAATGACCTCAGTTGACCAAAAAGGAATATTCTGGGTTTAATAAATTTAGCCTGATTGACAACATTTGTGGCGTAATGTTAGTTACCAAAAAAAGGAAAAAGACCTGTCCCTCATTTTTTTTCAAAAAAGCAAAGCAAAAATCAAGGTTACAGTGAGGCATTTTAAATGGAAGAGTGAATGAGACCAGAGGATTCGGGATGTTCAGAGGATTCAAAAGCAGAAATGTGATGCTTATTTTATAGGTGTGGGAATCTTTTGGAATCTCACGATTCGATCAAAAATCGATTCTTGATTTTGAATCAAATTTCGATTCAATATATGCATAGATTTGATTCTAAAATTCTTTTAGAATTTTAATTGTCAAGAGAACCTGTGCCCCTGTTTGATTGATATTAAATTCTCATAGTTGTAATTAAACCTTAATTGAAGTTTTGTTGAATTATTTTTTTATCTCATGTTATTGTTTTACTTCATCAGTCAATTTATAATTTCTAAATATTTGATATTAGTGTTTTATTCATAGTAAAATACATTTCCTGCCTTATAATATTTTAGGATATTGGTAATACTAGTTGTATTGTTTAGTAATTCAAATTTTAAGGGGGTTGTTTTTTTTGTGATATCTGGCAACCCTTCACCTGGCGCTTTAATGAAGAGTTCAGAGGAGAGTAGAAAGGGCAGTATGCAAATTGGACAGCAGCTAATGTTAGCGGAGTTATTTTATAAGGTATTTTGGGGGGGCAGGGGCTCAAGTGGAAAAAAGGGCACTTCTCATAATTTTTTTTTTTTTTTTTTTTTTATAAAGAAAACGTTAAATATATTAACACAACTCTGACTTCCTTACCAAATTACTTTAATTCCCTCACACTCACGCAATTGTTTCATACTCCACAGATTTCTCTGAAATAATCAGTTCACACAGAGACCATGGTCTTCTTTAGTGTTCACTAGGTTTATCACAAGAACAAAGGAAACTCAATGTGCATGTTTTCTACGCTACTATTTTCAAGTATCTAGTGGACAATTTTGAGATTTTGGTCTATTTTTGCTTCCATCTCTTCTTTTACTCTAATGGAAAGAAAACGTCCAAAATACACATTTAGATGGTGTTTGTTTTAAGCCTACTACCCTCCATCTGTTTGCATCTGTAGATTTCTTCTAAATTAACAAAAACTAGCTAATCTGCATATTTAAACACATCAAGAGTCTTTTCCCCTGAAATGTTATGTATTATAACAAATGCCTACAGAGGGCGCCAAAAGCCTGGTGATTGTTGTTGTTACACAGCATAATCAAATCCTTGTTTTTGGCCAAACAGCATTTAATTAAAAATATAATATTAATTTAAAATATGATGATGATGATGATGATGATGATGATGATGATGATAATAATAGTAATGATAATAATAAATAATAATAATAATAATAATAATTGGACACTTCTTTGTGACAGAAATGCTACAGCCACAGAATATGCGGACATCAAAACATGCGCACTCAGAGCGAGGGTTTAAACTTTTATTGATGTATTCTCCTGTGTAAGCGTAGGTTTAAAAGGATATATGCAATGCTGTATTATGGTTTTTTAATGGTTTTAATAAATCGTGCATCCTTAGAAAACTGTCTAATAATGTGGTTCATGGAATGCTCCACTTCCGGTATTGACAGTCCTACAGATATCTTTACCATGGTTCAAAACGCAATGCAGAGCACATTAAAATAATTGAAATTATAATATGACGCCTATCAAATCAGGCAAATGCATTGCTGGTCAAATTATTAATGCGGCGTTAAACGTATAAATAATGTCAGCCTTAAATAGCCAAAAACTTTCACATGTTTGTAAACATACATAGGCTACCTGAAAGAGATGCACAGGATTCATCTAGGGCTTTTTTTACTTTTTCGCTTCTCATCAACAGACAGCTGTTGTCTTTTCCCGGTTTTCAGCCAGCAGCAAACATGAGGTGGGGCGGGGCGCGCATGCAGGAATGAATGGCGTGTCGCGTGCGTTAACTGTAAAATGCATTTATTTATTTTTTCTAGTTTTTCTATAGAATGAAAACGTTCATTTATTATTTATTATTATTATTATTATTATTATTATTTATTTTTTTAAAGCACCCCAGAAAAAAAGAGCACTTTCTCTCGAGGAAGAAAAAGGGCAGGTGCTCAAGCCCCCTCTGATGTCTGTGTGCCCGTGCCTGGTTTAAATTGTACAGACCTTGTAACCGCATTATTATTTGACTCAACCCCGGTGGAGACTGAAACCGTCGCTGCTTAGCCTTTCATATTCGACCCTCACAGCGTGAGCACGCACTCGTCTTTTGGACCATCAAAATGTGCGATTATCAGCTGGTTCCAAACAGTTGCCGATGCCGCCGATCGGTTTGGTGTTCATTAATTTACAGATACAGGGCATGTTCATTCGGTTTTACAAGCAGATATTGTTCATTATTACACGTCAACCGCTTGAGAGTCCACGTTGAACGCACTTCTCGTGTGTAAAAAGTACAAAAAAAAGATTGAGCTTTGCTGGACTGCCGGTAGGCTAATTATACATTATTGAAAGCTATTTTCTGCTCGTTAAAATGTAAAATGGAACTGTTATTGTCAAGTAAGCTTCATTTGTCCCCTGTTGCGAGACTGTGCGCGCTCTGTTCTTTGTTTCGTCAACATCATATTAAAAGACGTTTAGAATTTCGATTTTTGAAATTTATGAATCGATTCGAATCGTTTAGAAGATAGAATCGCGATTCATATATATTTTTTTTACCTCTTATTTTATAAAAGCACTTAAACTGATTGTTAAAATGTGTATTTTTTGAGCAAACAATGTGACACCTAAAATGGCCGTAAAAATGATTTATACAAAGTTGTACAATTGGATGTAACTACGCAGAAATGGTTAATAAGTCATTTTGCTTTTCACACGATCATTTTAAAAGTCAGCATGAATGAAAATTGGCCGTTTTTTTTTTTTTAAATGCATCTTAATGATCTTATTGTGAACAATTTATATATATATATATATATATATATATATATATATATATATATATTTTTTTTTATATATTTTTTTTTTTTTTTTTTTTTTTTTTTTTTATTGACCTTGTAATTTTAATATCATAACTCGATCTTCTGGTGAAAACATCAGACTTCTCTTTGGTGATATACTCCAGATTTTTCCAATCATTTAGACCCCACCTCTCCACAATGGACTGCAAACTCACATTCATTTTTTGACTGCGAACCCCACATCTCAAAATCCATTCAACAACTGATAGATAGAACCAATTCACTGCCCTACTTTTTTCCATAAACTGAAAAAAATGGTAACCTAAAAATGTGCTTCATGTGGCAACATCTAAATTAATTGGTTTTATTCAAATAAATGTTATTTGACATTTCTGAATCAACCTAAATATATTAGGTTACACCAACAAAACTAAATTTTAGGGTAAGATCAGGTAGAAATAGCTTTTTAACATAACAGTGGTAGGTTTCCACTTTTTACAGTGTAGTCTATTACACATTTGCATGTACATACAGGAGAAAAGTTGTCACTACTTCTGTTTCATTGTGACAACACTCATTGTTTGCATCTTGTGGCTATAGCCTACTGTTGAAACAGTGAATATTTTTGCTTTCTTTTTTTGTTTGTTTATTTGTTTACGAAGGTAGGGACAAGTGGAAATTAATTTTAGTGGTAATCAGCATAACACCACGAGTGCTGTCGATTGAGTTTAATTTCTGTTGAGCCAGAAATAATCTTTAAGGTCTTTTAAGCTCAGACATTATGGTTGTTTATGGACAGCACACATATCTCCAGTATCAACCTCTTCAGGTATCTATGATTAAATCAAATAGCTTACCTGAAAATAAACAATACAAATGTAGACACTAAACTGAAATGTCTTGAAGTGTCTGAAGGAAAATCTCAGCACTGTACTTGTAGAAGAGCTGTGGCAGATTCTGAGGGACAAGAATTTGCAATGTATGGATGTTTGTATTCAGTGTGTGCGCTCTTTCATTTTAAAGAGCGCTTGATTAGACAGAATCCGAAAGGGAAAGGATTAGAGGATTATGGCGTGTTTTCCCTAGAGACGATCGGCCACGCTAGACCAGGCTAACATCCGTCACAGCCAAATTAATATGGGGCTCAGAAAACAGACACCAACACTTCTCGTATCAGTGCTGAGGAGTGTGTCCTCTCCATGAACCCGGCTTACTGTCACACATCTCATATGCGCACAAAGGCGATCATAAAGAGGTCTGAAATGGCTTAAAGTCGACCCCAGATTATGAAAACCCCAGAAACCTTCTCGGTCTTTGTTGATGTGACACATTAGCACGTCATGATGTAAACACACACACACAAGGATAAAGATAGCACTAACACTGCACTAGACGGGCCTATGTGCACACGCAGTCGTTCCCATGCAGCTTTGTTTAAAACCACAGAAAACTTCTGTAGGTGCCGATAGCTAAAGAGAATTTATGAACATAAACAAGCATAAGAACAGGAATTTATTGGGTTATGATGACTGCGTAATATTTAAGGACTTTCATAAAAGAGGAAATGGGTTGTCTTTAAACACTAAGCACAAATTAAGGGCGTCCGAAAACTGGAAAATGCTGCCTTCGGAGGACACATTTCACGGTAAGGCATCAAGACATGTCCGAATCCAATGTTAGCTTCACTTCCTGTTTCCTGAGATACCTTCATCTGATCGATTTTTGAAGGCAGCAGATGTATCCTTCGCTGCTTTTGATATCCCACAATCCTGTGCATTCCATTCTGTGACAGTTGCACTAAAAAGAAGAAAGATGGCGTCCGAAAGTTGCATTTGCTGGTCAGTTTGTGTGTAAATGTACGTTTTTGACCAACATTTTCCACTTTTGATAGCGAGAAATTACTACTGTAGTAATTAAATATTTGTTTAGTTCTCACCAAAGCTTGTGTTATTTTGCTGTAGATCATTAAACAGTTACGCTGCCTCAGAAGTCACCTCAGTTTCGTGAGGTGCCTTCATGCACAAACGCTGCCTTACAAGTCATTGCCTGATAAGGCAGCGAGGCGACAAGTCAGCTGCCTAGGTTTTCGGATGCAGCCACGATTTTTAATGTAAAACTAGACCGGAGATTGGTTTTGTTTTGTTTTTGGGTCTCTAACCAGTAATGCTAGTCACGTAGGAAAAAGCTTCACCTGACAGTTCTCCACTCCAGCAGCTGAGAATGACAGAAAAAAGATGATAGAAAGCCAGCTGAGTCGAGGCTTAATGTAAGTTTTGTGGTTTTCGTGTAACCAAGAAGGTGAAACATCAATGAATGTGTCAGATTTATGGTCTACAAAGGTGTTACTTTAGTACTGTGAAAGCGTTGACATAATAATTGTTGCTTAAATGTTTGTTCATATCAAAATAATTATCTCCTGCACTCTTAAAAATAAAGGTTCCAAAAGGGTTTTTTTGGGGTTCCCCAAAGAATCTTACAGTGAACAATTATAAAAAAATAAAAAAATAAAAAAAGGTTGTGAAGTGTGAAGAACATTTTAATAATCTAAAGATTTTTTCCACTATAAAGAACCTTTTGTGCAATGGAAAGGTTCCGTGGATGTTAAAGGTTCTTCATGGAACCATAGATGCCAATTCATAATTTAAATGTACTCATTTTCATTTGTTCATACTGTGAGCCACATAAATATTTGTTAGAGTGAGAAATATGTGTATATTGTCTTCTGGTGCCATCTGCCAGTAACAAAGCAGAAGTAAAACATCCCATAATTTACAGCAGGGGCTCAACCAATAAGAAAATAACAGAAACTGGGTCACACAGAATCCATCTATGAAAGAATGCGTGTGGCCACAGTGTTACGTAAGAACTCAGAGTCAGACTTCCAGGCTGCTGAGAAACTTCTTTTTGTTGTTCAGGTATGAAAGGGTTGATCTGAAATGGCCATCTCGCCCTCCTCCCTCCACCTGCGCCTAATAAGTGTCACCTTCCTCTGTGTGTCTCAGGAAAAAAAGATGGTGCAACATTGTGGTAACACCCAGACAAAAGAGCGCTCACTCGTGTGCAGTGAAACTGTTAAGAAATGAATTGCCCTGACATGTCCTGGATTCACACAGTGTGATAAGGGGGAAATGACAAACTTTGAGTAACTGGCATTGCATCGAACAGTTATTTGAATCAGTTACTGTAAATCACATGGCCAGTTCCCTTGCACCTGGTACCACGAATCGATTCTTTTGGGCAGTTCGTTTCAATGAACCGATTCAAAACAACGTTTTAGTTATTCATTAACGTCACACCGCATTCAGGAAATCGCGCGCTCCCTGTGGTCTATACAATAAATACTACTTATTAAAATAAACTCTTTTCAGTTCAATGAGTCTGTGAGTAGCTAGTTAAAGTATCGAGAACAGCTCGGATCGAGATTGGCTGGTTTTGGTTCAACCGATTGAAAAGATCCGGTTCAAAAGAGAAGTTTGCTCACGAATCGGACTCCAACACTTCCTCGTTTCATTTTCTTCACTGTACAATGAGTAGTTCAGAACTAGGTGGAAGGATTTGCCGCGATTCTTGTTGTTTGCCTGTTACTCTTTAGACATGTACGTTTATAGTCTCATATTTCTGTGCTGTGTGGTAAGTAATGCCTTTAAACCTTATTCAATTTTATACTGTATATCTGAAAAAAATATAGGTCTACGCTCTACATCGACTAAAATCACTAGAGGATTACGGAAACGTATAGACTTGGTTTGTATCTTTGTCGATTGTATTCAAATCAGTATAAAAAATAGGCAATTTAAAGCCGATCTGGTTGAGAATAGTAGGCTATAAATTATACTAAACATTAGAAGTAGTTTCACTTTCGATTTCGTTTTATCGCTATCTGAGGTCGACACCCAACTGGTGGTTAACAAAACATGCTTGAAAATAATTTTAATAAGAAAACGTAACTTGAATTTCTTATTTTATCTGTTAAATGCATCTTCCGCGTTTCAGATATTCGTATCAGACGGCAGGCGCCTGCGTAAGAGAAGCGTCGACTGTACAGACGGGATTTACCAACATGAAGGGGAAACCTGCTGCCTCTGTCCCAAAGGTAAGATCTTGCAGGCTATAAAGTTTGTTATCGAGGTTCGTGTCTTATTCCGCATCAAAAGTGTAGAGTTAGATTTTGGATAGCGCTATGTAAGGCCAAGGTTTATGTAGGCTACTTTCAGCAGGGGTTTATTTTTCTCCAGTAATCGCCTAGATTACCCCTTTTATTACGTGGTTACTTACCAGTTAAATATACACATGGACTTCAAATATTGATTTGAGTTTAGATGGATTTATAGTAATTGCAATCGAAGTTACTTTTATGGACGACTTAAATAACATATTTAAGTACAGTACCTGCATTTACCTGCATTTTTTTAAAACACACTTTGTTTCCCCAGACTGCAGTGATATGAGATGAATGGAAGTAGAGCTAGTACTGTTAGAAATAAAAAGTTTAGCAGCCAGTAGATATTTGAATCAGGTATTTCAAAGAACCAATTATCTTGATTTAAAAGGAATTGGCGATAGGATATTGTCAAGATTATATGCAAACAATTGTATGTATTTGTATGTCACAGGTTACCGGGTCTCGCATCACTGCACAAGCAGAAATGGGACGACATGTCAGCTGTGTGATTCTGGCACCTATAAGGACCACCCGAACAGTGATCAGTTCTGCTGGTCTTGTAAAATCTGCGATCCTAATGGTAGGTCTTAACAACTTAGCCTTGTTAGTTTAGTCAGTTTAAAGGAACAAAATGTACGATTTTTTTTAAATAAAATATCTAAAAACCACTTGAACAATGTGATATATATTTGTTGACTTGTGAACTTGCATTATCCCAAATGTTGTATAAGTCTGTTTAGATACCTTTATCAACAGAAAACTAATCGTTATAAAGTTCAACACGGTTATTGTTTGAGTTTCTTCTTGAATTTCTTGAATTTCTTGATTTGCTGCAAGTGACATGTTTGTACCCAAAAAGTAAATCAAACAACACTATTTTGTCAAGTGGCTAACAATATAATCAGAAAGAGCTTTATTTGTAGTAAAGCATTTTCTCCACCATACAGTGTTTTAAATTAATTGCATGCCATTTAGCAGTCATCCAGCTTTTATTCTAATATCGTTCTAGCTTACTCCAATGTGCAACAAGTGTCTCATACCAGCCACTGAGCGAACACACAGAGTAACATTAACATAACTTTCAACACACTCTAATGTGTTTTTAGTATGATTGTTTTGACCAAGTAAAACAGCTCTGCATTTCCCCACAATTTTAATTCTTCAAATAAAGTGACCTGTATGAGTAGAAGTTCAGCACTTGCGGCTGTTTCATTAGAATGAAATAATAAAATTATGTGATTTTAAGTGATCAAATGTAACTGTAACATTGTTCAAGTTCAGGGAAGAAGGAGGTGGATGTTAAACGTAACGTTAATCATAAAATATGCATAAACAACAAAACGATAGGACATTGGCTTACTGTGGCATATAAGCGTAATAAAACCAGCAACGTAAAATGTCCCAGGCTCTCGGTCCCGCCCTGCTTCATACCACAGTAACGTTAATATAACTTTAATACATTAGCTCATCCATGAACATGATTTCTGCCTGAGTCCGTCGGTTTGCTTTCCAAGACACTAACTCCCATGATTCCCACACTCATTCATGGCATCATCAAGCTACGCCTTTATTGTTTTGAGTAAACGACCTCTAGTGGCGAAACTTTAATACTGTGCCTTTAATTGTTATTTTCTGCAAATGTTTTTGATTGCTTATTTGATGATGCAATGAGGAAAAGAATGGCCATTTTTTGCTATTATGCTATGTAATAACCATTCAAATTTAACAAATGGGCAGTAGCCAGTCAACCACTACTAAAATATTAGTCAAAATCTCTGATGCCAGAGGTGGGACTGTTTTCAGTGGGTAGCATGATGCTTCTTGAAGCTTGAATGGAAGGACAGACAAAAAGTCTAATTTGTGCTTTGTCTCCCTGCAATAGCAAACATGGAGACGAAGGTGAGATGTTCTCCATACTCCAACACTGTCTGCAGGTGCAAGGAGGATCATTACTGTAACAGGGGTGACAATTGCAAGACCTGTAAGCCTTGTGGCAAGTATGTAGTCAGCCAAAGACCCTTTTTTTTTTTCTCTCTCTCTCTGGACAGAATGACAGATGTGTGTGTGTGAAGAAAGTTATAATGTAAGCTGTAATGGAGACCAATGTTCCCTCTAAAAAGCCGTGTGTAGACGCACACTTCTTATGTTGCTCTCATGCAAATCATAAAAAGTCCATGCAGAAGCCAGTCTCTGAAATGTGTGGGGGAAAAGCATGTCCATTGATTTTCACTGTGAAACTGAAGCTGTGAGAATTAGCAGTGCTAATTCCTCAAAAAGTGGCTGCATCCATCCAGATTTCAGTGACTGTTTACAAAAATAAAAAACCCTGTCTTTTATTTATTCATTCATTCATTTATTTATTGAGATCATAACTTCTTTTTCCTCATGATCTCAGCATATTTTTTTTTTTTAAATCTTGAATAAACAAGACAGAAAATTTAACAAATTAAGTCCTGGCAAAATTGTCCCAAATATTTGAATATTAAATATTGTTATTTGTTCATGTGTAAAATGAAATATGCTTAAAGATGGAGTATGCGAGAGCTTCACATTTCTGATACACTGGGTGCCCGAAGGATATGCCCAATATGGATTTATTTTATAAATGGTTATTTAATTTATAAAGAGTTTGCTAAGCGAGAGCAAAAGTTAAAGGGAACATTGAGGACCCAGTTCCTCCAAGCTCTGTATTTTTTTTATAGTGTTCAGCATTTAATAAACTTTATATTTTGAACATTTGCTCTCAGCTCAGTATTCAGTCTTCTCTCTGTCTTTGTGTTTATCCAAAAGGTGTGAAAATGAAGTGAAAACAAAATGCACCGAAACCAACAACACAGTGTGCGAAGATGCCACTCCAAAATCAAGTGGTACGTATATCCACAAGCTACAAGCATCCACAGGCATATCTAAGGGATAATTTGTTAAAATGCCCCTGTTCCAAGTACCCTTCTGTATACACACACAGTATAGGCAGTGATTGAATATGTACTGCAAAGCTTATGCAGTATAAACAAAGTACAGTACAGGGGGTGGTAATTAACAATTATCTATGATTGCTTCTGTGTTTCAGAGACCGTAAATATTGTGGTGCCAATTGTGGTACTCATCATCGTCATCGGGGTTGGTGTGGTTCTCTTTATCATCTATAAATGGAGACAGAAAACGGACAAACCAGTCTCAGATACAGAGGTAATTTCTCTTTTTTTCTAAAGTACCACCTCGGTTGAGGTTCCAAGCGTGCCGTACCGATACTAAAATGTGATGAGTAAACACTGCAGATCACTGATTTGTCAGAGATTAGCAGCATCCACAGAGAGCCACTACCAGTGTCATTGGATTTGTGACAGGAGACACCAAACCTGCACGATTTAAATAATCCACAACAGCCACAGCAATATATGTTTGCTCAACTTTTTAAAATGACTTGCTTTAAAGGACCGCCGTACTCAACTTGAAAAAAAGAAATGTCTGTATCGTGGTCAGTAGACGAGGTGGCGGCACAACTATAACGATCAGTCTACAATCCCACCCACTTTAAAGCAGTACTAACTGCAGTGGAATAGCAAACCGAGCCAAGCAAGTCGTACCACGCAATGGAAAAGCACGTCGTCATGACTGTTTATTTGCGTGTCTTGCCAGTTCAACATTCAAGCGATTTTAAATGATTTAGGCGCAAGGATATGTGAACTAAATTCAGTACTTGTGCGCTGTTTTCTGTGTGCACACAGAGAGACAGCGTGCAAACACAGAATTGAGATCTCTTTCATTTCTTTTTGCACTTCAAAAGACAAATATAGGCTGCACAAAATTGTCAAAATGCCAGTCTTGGTTATGTCGTAAATGAATGTTAACAGTTGAGAAAAAATATCGGATGACTCGGGTTTGTATCATTGCATTGAATCCATGTATTCAGTCTTAAATTGACAGTCTGCTGTCTGTATCATTAATGTCTCTTGGCTAAAGATCTTTTATAGCTTTAACAAGGGAAGGATTGCTCTATATTTCATTTATACAGTCATGATGAGGGGTGTGCCGAAGGCAAAGACCTTATTCAGAAAGGCACGGATAATGGCTTCAAAAACCTCTAAAATAAACCTCTAAAATCTCTACGTATTTGAGTGTGAATCGAATGCGTGTGAACTTTATGAATGAAATGTTGCGTCTCTCCGAAATCAGAGCTTCACAGGATTAATATTGACTAAAATACTACATCATACACATGTTCTACTGTTCAGTATATTTAATTGATGTAAACCTTGCACGATATGAATGAATGGAATCAGCACGGCACAAACACAAATCAAATAGCCGCGCTCTGTCTCTGCACGTCTCTGAATAGGGGAAATAGTCTTGAAACAAATATTTTTCCATGCTGTTTTTTTTCCCCCACCTTAATTTACAACTATATTTAGATAGGCCTACAAATTACACACATTAATTCAATTGCTATAGACCCCGTTTTGTTCTAAAGTTCCTTATGTATAACTGTGCATAACTCGGGAGCCAAGCTAAGGCTCCAGACTCCTGGCGTGGGGGGCCCACTAGGAGACCCCCAAAAGCCCAGAGTATGGAGCCCCAACTCGGCTGTGCTCCCGAGATAGACCCAGTCAAACTTCCAGCTTCAACTCCAGAGTCAAGCCGACTTAAGGCTGCAGACCACCGGCCTCGACCCCCCAGCCACTAACACCTACCCATCCCACCCAGGGCTCTAATCAGACATTAGTAAAAGGAATTTTTTAAATACTTCCCCATCACTGAATAAATATATTGATGTTTTACTTCTTTAAAAAAAATCAATATTTTTATTTTTTATTTTGTGAATCAATCTTGATGTGGGCTTATTTGGAACACATGTGGGCTTAAATGGTGCCAAAATACTAATTAAGCCCATTGCCAGACTTCTGACTTTATTCATAAAATAAAATATCTTAATTTTATATTTTAAAATGTACATCAACTAATTAATACATTTTCAAATGAGAGAGAAATCTCGCATTTTAACAGATTTTCGTATATACCATGTCAATATATATGAAAAAACACCTAAACTTAGATTTTGGTGGGCTTAATAGGTACACTTACACAAATTTTTCAATTTCTGTACCCGAATGCTACTTTTAGAACCTGAAAAACTTACAGCACTGTTTATTTCATTTGTATATTTGTCCTATTGTATTTATTTGTGCTATTACTTGTAGTTTGTAGTTTATTTGTTATTATTTTATCACTGACTGTTCACTTACTGACTTTAATAATTTTTGAATTTTTGGCAAACAAAAAAAATGCTTGCTGATTGTTTGTCTTCCTTTTTCTCATGTAGGTTGAATGCCTGAAAGGTAAGTTTCCATGTAAATATGGTCGCATGAAAAGTAGATTATTAAAATGCATCAAATATCTGTATCACATCTGGCCCCAAGAAGTCCTCAAAATAAAAATATTTAAAAATAAACATATTTCCCATAAATGAAAGAGAAATATTTGATCAACTGCAAATTAACAAACTTGCCCCTTCTGAGTGAGTAATTCAAGTTTGTTTAATTCCAGCTATATGAGCTGGTTTTTAAGTTTTAGTACATTTTTAACTATTTAATTTTGATGTTTATTCAATGTATGACTTTGAATATTACGAAGTCGCACAAATCAATTTTAACATTTGCAATCCTTGGGACAATATATTTTAAAATTTCACATTAAAGGGGTCATGCCATGAGAAATCAAATTTGCCTTGATCTTTTGACATGTAAGACATGTAAAACATCCTGCAATTTTCATAGCTTAAAACATCCTCCTCTTTATAAACAAAGTATTCATTTTACCAAGCTGTGGGCTCTGTGAGATCACACAGGCAAATACATTTTGCATATGACTGCCTCTAGAGCAAGACATTGACGAATCATCAACATCGCCGCACCATAAGCCACGCCCACTGCCAGACACAGACACAGGTGTTGCGTCAATTATAATCGTCCATTATAATCACTGATGCTGTCTACACTGGATGCACATTCAATCTCTTACATTCTCCACATGCTGACAAGTCAAATGGAAGTGTAAACAGACATTCACTTTGACGTGTCCTGTTTAAACAGCTTGTTTGCGTCTCTGTACAGATGTCAGAAGGACATCTACGTGGGGTCCCAGATCACGTCAGAGGATTTTGTTTGTCCTAAGCATTCGACTGCAGGTTTTTTTGTATTGTAAACGAGAGAACTGTCAACTGTATTGGATCTGACAGCAGCCACATCACAAATCCTAAGTAAACAATTTGATAATGCTTTGTCGGTATTATATGGAAAATGCTGTCAAAACACGTGCAATATCAAGTTGGCGTTAATGTTTTTTATTCTATCACATTAGCCAATCATAACAGTGTGTGTGCAATAAACTTTAACATTATAAGTGAACCTCAAGGAACATTAAAATAAAAAAAATTTTCCATGTCATGACCCATTTAAATGAAGAAAAAGCAGAATTTAAGAATTTATTTTTTGTTGAAAAAGAAAAAAAGAACTGTTAAAAAAATACATTATTTTGTACTGTGTTCCTGGAAAGTGCCTGGAGGAACAAAAAAAGACATTTAAATCAGTTTAAATCAGTGGTTCCCAAACTGGGGGGCTCAGAATTATAAAAAGAGGGTACTGAAAGCCTAAGGGATGGTGTACATTCAGCAGATTATGCAAAAGAAACCTCTTCCTGGTGATACAAGACCCCACTGCAAAATTATCTCACTTGTGTGGCTACTTGCCATATAAGGTGCTGAACAAAATATAAATTTGATATTTTATTACCTCAAGATGACACAATACCTGCTTGAGCGGTCTGTTATCAGTTGTAGCGGTTGTTGTTGTGGAATAACAGATTGCTAGATGGCACGATTTGAAGAATCAGAATTGAGTATTGCGGGGAGCCGTGGATAGTTATAAATAATTGATGCATGTTCTGCACTTGAAAATATTTTTCTCTATAAAAGGGGGCCCGGCAAAAAAGTTTGGGAACCACTGGTTTAAAAAAATAGCAGCATAAGAAACTTAAATCTGTGATGTCTTCTTTTTTGTGTAGATGTAGACATTAACAAATACCTGACAGAAATTGTTGAACATCTGAGTTGGAAGGTGATGAAACGTGTTGCCCAGCACAGTAGCATGACTACAGCTACTATTGACAATCACGAGATTAGCCACCCCACTGATCTGAGAGAACGGACCTATGGACTTTTGCGGGATTGGTCCCAGATGCAAGGTTTATATAAAGCCTACCCAGCTCTCATCAAATCTCTTAATGCCATAAAGGAAAGAAGAACAGCAGATGAGATCAAGAAAATCGTTGAGAAAGGAGAGGCCAAAGCTCAGACATAGACGGAACAGATGTACAATAAATATGCACAATGTTAAAAATTGTCATAATAACATTTCCTACAATATTAATGTTAATACAGAGAGTACCCCCATATGTCTTTATTTTGTATTGTTCATTTGGATATAGTTAGTATTCTAAATTTATGATGGGATTAAGGCATAAAATGTGTTTAAAAAGGCATAAATTCCTGCTTAAAGGCACAATATGTAATTTTTCACCACTAAAAGTCGCCTATTCAAAACAAAGGCATAGCTTGATGATGCCGAGATTGAGCACGAAATCATGGGAGATGTCGTCAGCCCTTGGAAAGGAATCTAATGGGACTCAGGCAGAAATCATGTTCATGGATGAGATTATTAACGTTACTATAGTATGAAGCAGAGCAGGGCCGAGTGCTGTGGGAGTGGAACGAGGCCGCTGGAGCGAGACAATGAGAGACAAGGGCGACAAACGGCTTGAGAGCCGTGGAACTTTTATTATGTCACAGTCCCTGCTTCCACTTCTTCCGGTCAAGCGTATGAGGTAATGCAGCGCTGTTTTATCATACTAGATATATTTGAGTGTGTTGAAAATGATGCTATAATGTTACTCTCTGTGTTCGCTCGGCGGCTGCTGTGAGACACTTGTTGCACACTGCAGTAAGCTAGATCGATATTAGAATATCATATTAATAAATCCTGGATGGCTTGTGTTGCAATTAATTTTAAAACATTGTATGACAGAGAAAATGCTGCATTACTGTTACTAAAAATAAAGCTGCATCTGATTTTCTATGAGGCATGGTACAAATATGGCCCTTGCGGAAAATCAAGAAAACGAGATTCAAACAATAAGACTAAACATGTTTAGCTATATAACAATTAGTTTTCTGTCTATAAATATATCCAAACAGTTGTTCCCTTGTCTAATAAAACAATATATTAAAGTGTCTTTGGTGTTCCCATGGTTTCTACAAAATAAAACCGGAAATCAAATTTAACGCGGGTATGATATCATTGATAGGCGACAAACAGACATGGTCTGTGTCCTGGTTAAAATTGCTTATTTCTCTGGATTTAAACATTCTTGGAAACATCTGGGATAATGAATATAAGTACACACGTCAACAAAATATATAACACTCTTCTAGTGGTTTTTGGATATTTAAATCCAAAAATCTTATATATTGTGCCTTTAAATTATTGTGAGTAATGGTCAAGTGGGCATGTTGTTTTAGCGATCTTACAGGAGAGGGCGCCCGCGGAAGAGAGATGCGGGTGTGGAGGAGAGAGTTTTTGCGATGGTTGTGAATCCACGTTGAGTTGTTGTGTACTGAGAATAAGTTAACAACATTAAACGAACCCATCAAATTAAGCACGTCTGGAATTCATTTACGCATGCAACAGAAGCACTTTACCCTGTCAAATTTAACAATTATAAATAACAGCTGTATTGTGAAAAAAAGAAAAAAATGAAAACACTTTTTTTTTTATAGACAGTGGAAGTGCTAGATAAGGATTGTTTACTATAGATTTGGTAATTGACAGTTGATGACCAGCATGATGCCCCAAAATAGGTCAATTTAGACTGATCTGCAAACGAAGTCAAACAGAGTAATTTAATCTTATTTCCATGTCAAATTTCTTTTTTACTCAGTAAACCTCCACCCTGACTTTATTGTATTATAAGGTAATGTTGTTTTTAATGACTTCAAGTGTTATGCTTATATGCTTTCAGAATGAATTGCATCCTTGTTTAAGATGCTACAGTATGTAAGTGCTGAGTAACTTCACTTGAAATGATGAAAGGTGATGTTTCAAGTATGTAGCCCTGTTTGCTGGGGACATCAGCTGTACAAAATAAAGCAATTTTAACTGTTGTCAAATGTGGCATATTTAGAGCCACAGTGGCTCAAACTCAATCAAATTCCTTCAAATTCTAATTAGTCCAGCTCCAGCATATAGTGCAAAACGATTTTGCAATTGTTATTTCAGCTTTCTGATAAGGTTATCATCACGTTTCAATGGTTTTTATATGTAGATCATTAACAGTCCACCCTATAATAATAAAGAATCTCATAAAAAGCTTTGTCCTTATTCATACATATTACGTATAATAATCCTGAAATGTACTGTGGACCTTGTGCATGTTCATTTGCACGAAACAAAACCTTGTGAAGAACAGAAACTTATACGAGGAGGAGCCCATGTTGACTGACCTTGTTTTGAAGATAACATTGTTTTCTCCATTATGAATACATCCGTGAGCTCATACAAAGTGCAGATTGCCACTGCTGGAGAGAAAACAACATCTACCACTGCTGTCCATCACAATGGAGTAGGTATTTAAAATTAATTTATGGAAACATTGTGATTTACAATGTGGATATTTTAAATTTTAGGGAAATATGTGGATATTTAAGAATCAGAGATACCATAAAAAGTTTCATAAAAATACAAATTACATCCTTTTCTGTTTCTTATGTTACATTTAAGCTTTTAATGCTGTAATTTTTAGACTTATTGTAATACATTTTAATTTTATGGTTCCTTACCATGACTTGCCGCCTCCTCTTCTCTTTAACTGAGGATTTATTGTCAAACAGCTCCATATCCTCGGATCTAAATGTGTCAGCAGTAAATTACCTCATAAGGTCAATTTCTCTTTCTCTGTAACTCCAGTTCCCCACTGAGAAGCAGCCTTGAGAGGCTGGAGTGCCACTTCACCTGGGATCTGGGGCAACATCGAACTGAGCTTCAGGGGATGAAGAGGAACATGCTGGATGTGGACCAGGAGATGTGCACTTGGCCGGTTCACTATTACAACCTGCTGGCCTACATCCATCAGGCTCTTGGCTCCAGCACAAAGGCGCTGATGAACCTGGACAAAGCAGAAAGTGTGATCCAGGAGCAGGGAACAGAAGAGGCTGGAGTCCGGCTGCAGGTCAACAAAGCTAACCTGGCTTGGGTCTACTTCCATTTGGGAGAGATGGAGAAGAGCAAAAAATATCTAGAAGAGGTGGAGAGGCTTCAGCGAATGCATCCTGCTCCACCTGGATGCACTTTACACCCTGAAGTCAGTGGAGAAAAGGGCTGGATGCTGGTGAAGTTTAACAAGTCCAAGAAGCGCCAAGCGATTGATTACTTTAAAATGGCTTTAGAAGCACAACCAGATAGGAAGGAATGGGCCAAAGGACTTGCTGTAGCCATGAGCAGGGCGTATTTAAAGTCTGAACTCACTCCAGAGCTGGAGGCTGATATTCTAGAGGCGGTGAAAACAGCATCAGAGATAGACTCAAATGATTTGTTCCTTCAGTCCCTCTATATACTAAAAAAGTCTGAGGTGCAGGCCGAAACCAATGATGAGAAGGTACAAAGATTTCTAGATAGAACCCTTAGTACAGGAAACTTGGATGGTTTGGGTTATATTCTTGAATACTTTAAAATAATTTCTGTTGAGAGAGCTATTCAAGAGGGACAAAGGGTTCAGGAAAAGTTCCCCACTTCCACTAAAGTTTTGAAAATCCTGGCAGATGTGTACAGATGTAAAGTGTTCTCCATGAAGGAAGACAGTCGGGAAAGGCAGGCTTGGGCTCAGAAATGCATTGAGCTTTTTGAGGAGGTTGTCAGAAATTACCCAGATTGTGTCAGAGGAAGGCTTTCCCTTGCAGCACTGCACCGTTACGCACACAACACTGAGAGAGCCGATGAGATGTACTGGAAGCTCCTATCAGAGGAAGATGATCTCCCTCCTCATTCCCAACAGTTACTGTACTATAGTTACGCGTGCCATCTATATCAGTGTAGACAGTCCAGAGACCAATCAATCTGCTTTCACATGAAAGCAGCAGCAATCCAAAACACTTCACACGACAAACAGAAAAGCATAATGACTCTTAAAAAAACTGTGGAGAATGGCAGAAACTCTCGCTGTGAGTTGATTTCAGAATTTCTAAACATTGCTCTCAAAGAGGAGTAAATATTATCTTTATTTCACTTCATTTATGCAACATTAATAAATAACAATCACTCAAACACACAAAAAATCACTCAACCTACTATAAATAATGTCTCAATAGGTGTTATAGGTGTAATAGGTGTCTCAAAGCATTAAGTGTAAAAGTGCAGTCACATTTATCATTGTTTTGTGAATCTTCAGGGGTGAAAATCAGTCATTTCAATAAGAATCCATGTGATCAAAAGAATTTGCAATGGGTTCAAGTTGATCATTGATTCACTGTGTTGACCAAGAGAAAGCTGCTTGGTTAAAAAGCGCCTTGTGTGAACTGCTTAATACATCTTTAAAATAAAAATTGAAATAAATAAATAAATAAAATTGACCATGAAATTTCACCAACATTTTGGACTTTTATGTTGAAGTGTATTCTTAGTTCTCATTGTTTCTGTGTACACTTCCTGTGTTTGGTTCCTGTTTTGCCTTGTACCTTGTGTGTCGCCATAGTTACCTTCATTAGTTACCATGACATCAAATCACCAACACCTGTCCCTTGTCAGACCCTTGATAGCCTATCTATCTAAACCTGTGTGCTTCAGTTGTTGCTACTGTATGCAGTTCCTGCTGTTGTTCTCCTGCCTTCTGTGGATTACTCTTGTTTTGGATTGTCTGCCTAAATTTATGTTTTTGTTATTAAATGTTTGTGCTTGCATTTGGATTCTCTGCCTCGTCCCTGCTTACACTTTACATATATAACAACTATACATTTAATACCAATAGCAAGAAACAAGGTAACTTAGGAAAATTATATTTTTTTCATAGGTATATTAATGTTGCGGCTTTGCTTTTATAATTAAGAGTATTTTGTCAGTAGCATGTGAACAATGGTGTCTGTAACAATTTATATTCGATAATTCTTTAATTTTTCTGTATAGTGTAGTGAAGATCTATTTAAGAACATTTTTAAATGGCATTTTGTAAGGCACTTGGGGGGGTTAATAAAGGCCTTCTGAAGCGAAGGAATGCGTTTGTGTAAAAAAATATCCATATTTAACAAGTTATGAAGTAAAATATCTAGCTTCTGTCAGACCACCTTCCGTATTCAAGTTACGAAGAAAGTGTAAACTGGCGTCACGTCAGTTACACTTTTTCCATAAGTTGAATAGGGAAGGCGTATGACGTAGCGTAAGCTTTATAAACTGTAAGAGTTTTTACACTTTCTTCGTCCGTTGAAAGAAGAAAGTCATAGGCTGTACACTTAAGATGGCTTGAGGGTGAGTAAAGCTTGGGCTAATTTTCATTAAAAAGTGAACTAAACCTTTAACTGATTTTAAATATACACTGAATCTGATGAAGAGAGATCTAGCAGCAAAATCAGCTGGATACAACAAAACAAATGTTTTAAAGACAATGGGCCTCATTTATAAAATGTTGCGCAGAAACCGTCCTAAGTTTGATCTTACGATCATTTTTCAGATGTGTGTACGTGTGATTCATAGAATGAACGTACACACAGAAAACGAGCGTACGCCTCTCTTTCAGATGTGAAATCTATAAATCGCAAATGATCTTGAACTTAAGCGCAGCTGAATGGTTTCAGTTCCCTGCGTTGTAAACGACACCTAATTAATGTAATTTACATATAAAAGATCAACAGTCATCGTCCAAATCCTTGGTGAGCTGCAAGAATAGCTTAGATTTCCAAAAACCTGCAGTAATCTGACCAGGAAAAGTGCGTACATCTGCTCAGACCCTGACGTGGCACTAAGCACTTTTCCACGTCAAAGACCATTTTTATAAATATGAGCGTTGGCGTGGATTTAAGTGTACGCACACTCTAAGATCAAATCTTTATAAATGAGGCCCAATGAGTTTAACTTTGTAAACAGTAGCACATATTGAAAGCTGAAAAAATGTTTTGGTAACACTTTGCAGGTTGCATTTAGTTAACTACATTAGTTAACATGAACTAACAAGAAAAAAACATTTACTGATCTTAGTTAAAGGGCTAGTTCACCCAAAAATGAAAAATCTGTCATTACTCACCCTCATGTCGTTCCACAGTTGTAAGACCTTCGTTCATCTTCGAAACACAAATTAAGATATTTTTCATAAAGTCCGATGGCTCAGTGAGGCCTCCATTACCAGCAAGACAATCAACACTTTCATTTCCCAGAAAGCTATTAAAATTAAATTTAAAACAGTGACTACAGTGTTTCAACCTAATGTTATGAAGCAACGAAAATACTTTCTGTGTACCAAAAAAAAAAAAAAAAAAAAACGACTTTATTCAACAATATCTAGTGATGGGCGATTTCAAAACATTGCTTCATGAAGCTTTACGAATCTTGTTTCAAATTGGTGGTTCAGAGCGTGAATTAAACTGCCAAAATCAGGTGAACCACTGAAATTTCGAAACGTTTCAAAAAACTTATGACATAACAAAGCCTGTTTCATTTTTAACATATGGCAATTATGCAAATCAATTCAACCATCTGAACAGCCTGCTAGAAATACAGGTCACTCCCAGTTGTAAACAAAAATTCAGAAAAATATGATCTAATAATTATCCATGTCACTTAAAACCTGCATCTAAAGAGTTTATTCTTGAGGAAGAAGGCAGGCTCTAGACTTCATCACTGTCATTACATAAACTACACTTTATTGATGTAAAAACAAAACCTTAGACAGAATAGAAACTTCAGAGTAAAGAATCTGGAGCTGACGTGTTTAATACTTTGTTCAGGTAGATAAGAGCTTGATGATTATAAATACAGCATGATCTTTCAGCAACTCACATGAAGCTCAAATCAGCATTGCTAGAAGAAACATATCTCAGACCAGACCACCACTAACTGTTATTATGGAGTAAGTACTTTTCCAATTCAAATATGAAAAAATCTAGTCTTTAGTGATTTACCAGACTAAACTCAAGATTGTGTAAAAATGTTGTGGCTTAGTTGAAATTGTTGATTATCTGTCCCATGCCTGCTATGATATATTTGTACATAAACAAAAAGACAGCATTTGTAACTCTTCATTAATAGATCTTTTTTTTCTGAATGTGTCTATAACTCTAGTCTAAAACAACGCCTTAAGAAGCTGGAGTGCCACTTCACCTGGGATCTGGAGTACAGTACAAATGAACTCCAGGATTTACTGAGCAACCTGAATGATGTGGACCGGGAAACATGCACTTGGCCGGTTCACTATTACAACCTGCTGGCCTACATCCATCAGGCTCTTGGCTCCAGCACAGAGGCGTGGATAAACCTGGACAAAGCAGAAAGTGTGATCCAGGAGCAGGGAAGAGAAGAGGCTGGAGTCCGGCTGCAGGTCAACAAAGCTAACCTGGCTTGGGTCTACTTCCATTTGGGAGAGATGGAGAAGAGCAAAGAATATCTAGAAGAGGTGGAGAGGCTTCAGCGAATGCATCCTGCTCCACCTGGATGCACTTTACACCCTGAAGTCAGTGGAGAAAAGGGCTGGACGCTGGTAAAGCTTGACTTGTCAAAGAAGTGTCAGGCGATTGATTACTTTAAAATGGCTTTAAAAGCACAACCAGATAGGAAGGAATGGCACAAAGGTCTTGCCATGGTGATGAACAAGGATTGTGTACAGTCTAAATTCACTCCAGAACAGATTGTAGAGCAACTGAAAATCACACATGAGAAAGACCCAAATAGTTTGCTCCTTCATGCTCAATATTTACTAGAACTATGCGATCAGAAAAAGGTGTCACCAGAAAACATTGAAAGGGAGATGCAAGATTTACTAGAAAGAAATCTTGAAACTGGAAACCTGGAGGGTTTGCCTATTATTCTCAAGTATTATAGAAAAGAGATTTCTTTTGATAAAGCTATTCAAATAGCAGAGACAGTTAAAGAAATGTTCCCCTCTTCAGTTAAAGCATTGAATCTTTTGGCAGAATGCTACAAATCGAAGGTTTACAACATGGAAGACAGTGAGGAAAAGGAAATTTTTGCTAGGAAAGCCATTGAGCTCTTTGAGAAGGTTGTCAGACGTAACCCTCACTCATACAAAGTAAAGATGTCCCTTGCATCAATGCACAGATATGCACACAACAGGAAGAGAGCAGATGGGATTTACCAGCAGCTCCTGTCAGAGATAAATTATCTTTCTCCTGATAGGCAACAGTATATTTACTACAATTATGCCTATCATCTACATTACTGTGGACAGTCCGAAGAATCAATCAAATATCACATGAAAGTAGCAAAAATCCAAAGTGATTCAGTTCACAAACAGAAGAGCATAAAGATCCTTCAAAAAACTGTGAGAAAAGGTAGAAGCCCTCAGTGAGGAAATTCTGCTTATTCTGGAGAGAAATTAATATTTCTGATTAAAATGTCATATTTCATCAAAAAACAAACAAAAAAAACTTCCATTTGTATAAATTTGCCACAATTTTGAAAATTTTAGTGGAGGTGGGAAAATTTTCTCCCTCTTGAAAACCATTTTCTGTGGAATCTTTTCTATAATATCGAAAAATACCAGGCTTTTTTTTAGTTTACAAGATACAAGCTTCATTGGTTCTCTCTAAAATTTTTACCTCCTCATTGTTTTCAGCCTGCACCTCAGACACTTTTTTTGGGGGGCATATAGAGGGACTGAATGTACAAATCATTTGAGTCTGCAATTTTGTTTACAACAAGTAACATTTAAAGCATGTGATATTGATAATATTGTGTGGGCTTGACCTACTGTAATTTGATTGGCTGTTCAGATGGTTAAAGTGATTTGTATATTTACCATATAACAGTGAGGAAAGGAAGACTTTGCACTGTAAAAAATATTCCGTAGTTTTTACAAAATAATTTTGGCAGCTGTGGTTGCCAGAATAATTTTGTAAAAAACACAGAAAAACTGTAAACACATTTACAGAACAAACTGTCAATTTTACAGTATAAAACTGTAATTTACAAACAAGAAAATTTGAATGTAAACAAGTAAATTCAACAATGCACACTACTACTAAAATCTGTTTTGTACCTTTAACATATACTGACAACCACCATAATAATGCAGGTGGTAAAAGAGAAAGCCACATAAAGAATCAGAGTTCATCACAAATAGCTTTTCCACGAGCTGAAGTATATACTAATGTAAAGAGGGTGCAAAGAGTCATTCACGCAAACGCAAAACACCATCATGGTAACCCACAACACTTACATAATGCAATAAACATTCATTAAACAACAGAAGATGTAACATAAAACCCTAATGTACATAACTGATAACAAAAACTATTAAGAAACATGATTTTTTAAACAAAATACTTTCAAATGTGAAGTGTCACACAGGGAATTGTGGGAATATCAGTTTACAGTTTTTGACTGTAAATTATACATTGATTTGTTCTTTTTTACTTCTACAAATTGTAAAATTTACAGCATTTTACTGTGAAAATTACATAAAATGTCTGGTAAGAGCTTTTATAGTTTTTCCCTGTATATAGTACTGGAACTTACTGTTAACCTATTTACAATTTTTTTCCGTAGTGTTTTTACAATATTTCACTGTTAAAATCACATTCATTTTTTACAGTGCAGGAAAGAGTTAACTGATTTTAAATACACACTGAATCTGATGAAGAGAGATCTAGCAGCAAAATCAGCTGGATACAACAAAACAAATGAGAGTGAGTTTAACTTTGTAAACAGTAGAACAGGAGAGGCAGAAAACAATTTTTTGGTAACACTTTACAGGTTGCATTTAGTTAACTACATTAGTTAACATGAACTACAAATAAAAATACTTCTAAAGCATTCATTAACCTTATTTAATATGAACATTTAATACATTATTAAATTCAAAAGTTGTTTTTGTTAATACTATTTAATGGAACTGAGCTAACATGAACTACAAACTAACATTAACAATTCTTAATAAACACTGTAACAATAAACACTGTAGCAAATGTATTGTTAATGTTTAATTTTTAACATATGGCAATTATGCAAATAAATTCAACCATCTGAACAGCCAGCTAGAAATACAGTCACTCCAACATAATATCAAATGATTCAAGTTGTAAACAAATTCTGAAAAATATGATCTAATAATTATCCATGTCACTTAAAACCTGCATCTAAAGAGTTTATTCTTGAGGAAGAAGGCAGGCTCTAGACTTCATCACTGTCATTACATAAACTACACTTTATTGATGTATAAATGAAACCTTAGACAGAATAGAAAGTTCAGAGTAAAGAATCTGGAGCTGACGTGTTTAATGACTTTGTTCAGGTAGATAAGAGCTTGATGATTATAAATACAGCATGATACAGCATGATCTTTCAGCAACTCACATGAAGCTCAAATCAGCATTGCTAGAAGAAACATATCTCAGACCAGACCACCACTAACTGTTATTATGGAGTAAGTACTTTTCCAATTCAAATATGAAAAAATCTAGTCTTTAGTGATTTACCAGACTAAACTCAAGATTGTGTAAAAATGTTGTGGCTTAGTTGAAATTGTTGATTATCTGTCCCATGCCTGCTATGATATATTTGTACATAAACAAAAAGACAGCATTTGTAACTCTTCATTAATAGATCTTTTTTTTTTCTGAATGTCTATAACTCTAGTCTAAAACAACGCCTTAAGAAGCTGGAGTGCCACTTCACCTGGGATCTGGAGTACAGTACAAATGAACTCCAGGAATTACTGAGCAACCTGAATGATGTGGACCGGGAAACATGCACTTGGCTGGTTCACTATTACAACCTGCTGGCCTACATCCATCAGGCTCTTGGCTCCAGCACAGAGGCGCTGATGAACCTGGACAAAGCAGAAAGTGTGATCCAGGAGCAGGGAAGAGAAGAGGCTGGAGTCCGGCTGCAGGTCAACAAAGCTAACCTGGCTTGGGTCTACTTCCATTTGGGAAAGCTGGAGAAGAGCAAAGAATATCTAGAAGAGGTGGAGAGGCTTCAGCGAATGCATCCTGCTCCACCTGGATGCACTTTACACCCTGAAGTCAGTGGAGAAAAGGGCTGGACGCTGGTAAAGTTTGACTTGTCAAAAAGGCACCAGGCGATTGATTACTTTAAAATGGCTTTAGAAGCACAACCGGATAGGAAGGAATGGCACAAAGGTCTTGCCATGGTGATGAACATGGAATGTGTACAGTCTAAATTCACTCCAGAACAGATTGTAGAGCAACTGAAAATTGCACATGAGAAAGACCCAAGTAGTTTGCTCCTTCATGCTCAATATTTATTAAAACTGTGTGATCAGAAACCATCAGAGCATAAAAAAACTGTGTCATCAGAAGACATTGAAAGGGAGATGCGAGATTTACTAGAAAGAACTCTTGAAACTGGAAACCTGGAGGGTTTGCATATTATTCTCAGGTATTATAGAAAAGAGATTTCTTTTGATAAAGCTATTCAAATAGCAGAGACAGTTCAAGAAAAGTTCCCCTCTTCAGTTAAAGCATCAAAACCTTTGGCAAACTGCTACAAATGGAAGGTTTACAACATGGAAGACAGTGAGGAAAAGGAGATTTTTGCTAAGAAAGCCATTAAGCTCTTTGAGAAGGTTGTCAGACGTAACCCTCACTCATACAAGGTAAAGATATCCCTTGCATCAATGCACAGATATGCACACAACAGGAAGAGAGCAGATGAGATTTACCAGCAGCTCCTGTCAGAGATAAATGATCTTTCTCCTGATAGGCAACAGCATATTTACTACAATTATGCCTATCATCTATTTATCTGCAGACAGTATGAAGAATCAATCAAATATCACATGAAAGTAGCAAAAATCCCAAGTGATACAGTTGACAAACAGAAGAGCATAAAGATTCTTCAAAAAATTGTGGGAAAAGGTAGAAGCCATCAGTGTGAGGAAATTCTGCTTATTCTGGAGAGAATTAATATTTCTGATTAAAATGCCATGCTTCATCAAAAAACAAACAAACAAACATACAAACCTTCCATTTGTATAAATTTGCCACAATTCTGAAAATTTTAGTGAAGGTGGGAAAATTTTCTCCCTCTTGAAAACCATTTTCTGTGGAATCTTTTCTATAATACCGAAAAATACCAGGCTTTTTTTAGTTTACAAGTTCTAAGTTTCATTGGTTCTCTCTAAAATTTTTACCTTGTTTTCAGCCTGCACGTCAGACACTTTTTTTGGCATATAGAGGGACTGAATGTACAAATCATTTGATTCTGCAATTTTGTTTAGAACAAGTAATATTTAAAGCATTTGATATTGATAATATTATGTGTGGTTGACCTATTTTGATTGGCTGTTCAGATGGTTGAAGTGATTTGCATATTTACCATATAACAGTGAGGGAAGGAAGACTTTGGTTATGAAATCCATTGAGGTGTTTGAGGAGGTTTTCAGACATTACCCTAATCTTCTACATGAAAGAAATCTCAAAAATGAAAAACAAAAAGAGTATAAGTCTTTAAAAGTATTATGAGGAGGGGCAGAGACCCTCGCTTGTAGGGCAATTCAGCATTTTCTGGAGGGAATTAAGACTTCTATTATAATGTGCACGAACGCAACAGTCAAGTTATAAACAATGTCCCAAATCATACAACAATCATTATTGGAGGTTGTTCTCTTTAAATTTCACACTATGCAGAAACCACAATGAAGAAATGGTGAAGAAAATTAAGAAAAACATATAAAGGGATGTGATGGAAATTTTGAACTAATTAATAATGAACTAACATTTCTTTTCTTCTACAGGCCTAATAAGCTAACTTTGAAATAGAGAAATAGCAACTAGGACTGAGTGTTGTAACAAATGGGAAAATTCTGCTGTGCTGGCTAGACGGCATCCTTCTAAGGATAAAAAATAGTCTTTGAAAAATTGTTTTAACCTATTGAGTAATCTGAACTATTAACCTGGTGATATTTCTTGATGATCTTGTGATTCAGTTGTTCTAATCTAAATTTACTCCGCCAGTAAGCGGGACAGAGGAACTGAGATGTTTTTCTTAAATCTGAACCAACCATATTAAGACTGATGATAATGAGTAATAGATCATGCTATACTGACTGTGAAATGTACCTGAAATCCTATAAAACCTGCTGTATTCCTTTGTTTGGAGAGAGATTCTCTAGGATTGATGGGAACTCTCCCGGCCGTGATTAAAGCTTTGAAGGACAAAAACTGGAGTCTCAGGTTATTGCTGTGCAGCAAGTCAGGTTAGGGAACACTAGGTTTTTGAGGGTCAAGACATTGACCGAGATATTATTGAGTGTCGATTAGGAGACGCTCCGAAAGATCATATATTATTTGAGTATTGATTTGGAGACACTCCGAAAGATCAGGAAATTTATTGAGTGTCGATTAGGAGACGCCCCAGGAACAGGTAAACTTAAGTCAGGTGCGTCTTGGAAAATCTACCACAGGGACAAATATCTTAATTCTCAAGATATTGTATATTCATTTATATTTTGTTATGCAAATGGACTGTAGATTCCACAGTACCTGTTTATTGTTTCCATTGATGTAAAAAAAAAAAAAAAACACTTCTTGGAGCTGGATCATGTGCTTATTGCTTCTGATTATAACTATTGTTCACAGAAAACATGTTCACAACTGCCTTCCTTTGAGACTTTCATTTCTGAAATGTGGATATACAGATGTGTTGCTTACAGTACATGTTTCTATTTCAAATACAATAATAAACATTTAATTATAAAACACTGTTTTCTCCCATCCATTTTTGATTAGTTTTTTTAGTTTGTTGATTAGATTTACTTGACCTGCTCAGACCTGACCTGCTTGACCTGTTGATTTTGTAACTTTGTTTTCAGTGTGCAGTAACATAAAAATGAACGCCCTTTTCCCAGTGTCTCACAAGTTGAGTGCATTTCATACATGATTTTCTGTTTTTACATTTTCTTAAGGGAACTTTGTAGCTTGCCAGTGGAAAGACTGAAGATACATTCAGACAAATTGAATATTATCTACTGTAACAAACACAAACACAAGGTCACGTACAAATAAATGCGTATTGTTGAGAATCACAAGGTATTTGATGTATTTTCTAAAAATGTAAAACAAGAGATTAAAACTGTGTAATTTGTTCCCATTCTTGTCAAAAACTCATAATTCCCATCAAAGGCACAGAATTGTTCATGACCTTTATATGAAATACAGGCTATCTGATACTGCTTACATATAGTATCTTATATTATTATTGTTTCCTTGGCAATGATTTAGCCATATTTTTCATGAGAGTCCAAAGTCTATTCACCAAAGCATTATCTGAATGGTGAGCAGCTCACGCAAAATATTATCTCCTAAGTCCAAAGAAAGCTCTGCGGATTGAAATGTGTGTGTGTGAGACAGTGTGTTTGTCAAACACATTTGCAGTAACAAAAAAGCTGAAATGAAATCAGATGATGATTTTTAGCTATTGATGGTTTTATAATCATCATGAAACAACCTGAATCAATGATGTCATTTGAATATAATAATTGCTGTGCCAATAATACATTTAAATTTAAATTACAATTGCTGTTTTACTGCAACATGAGACAACACTGTATTTCAGAAATCAATAATTACTAACCAGATTTACTTTATTTCTGTCAGATATCTACAGAAGTTCTTATTGAAAGTTAAAAGAGGTTTAGATGACGATGTTCTTGTTTGAAGTCACCAACATTGTGATCAGTGTTTGCTTTAGTTGCGCAGTTTGACTCTTGATTAAAGGGCTGGTTACACAACACCATTTCAACTAAAAACAGAAAACTTATGTGTTTTGGCCGTTCATTTACATGATAATGGTGTTTTGCTGGCCTGAAAAAGCAAACTTTTGAGAATGGGTTTCAAAGTGGAAGTTTTTGAAAATGTTACTGTTAACCGCAAAAATCCTAATCTCTGAAAAAGGTGACGGCATGCACATGTGTATTATGTGTTCAGTCTATCCAGCGTACTTTTCAACGCGGAATTAAAGTGTTTTCTGTGAATGTGCGAGCCGTCTCTCACCTCTATCCCGCGACAAGTTTCACAGCATCCCTCCACCACCCCATCACCTCACTCTTGGCTGGTTTCTATCCCAGTTAAGCAGGGGGAGTACTCTGGGTTCGGGCCAAATTCTGAGCTCAGAGCCCTCCCCCGGACAGCACACTAAATACGCATAAATTACTATACAAATTACTTTATTTTGATTTCATGTACGTTTAAACTCGTGAATATGTGTATGTGTGTGTTTACTTTTTCACTAATTTTGTTGTACCTGTCACTTTTTCGTCAGCATCACAACTGTTATATAACTGTCTCCACCTTGTTGTGACCACCTCATTGTAATTTGTTTGCACATAATATAAATTTTAGTTAAATTTAAAGTATTACATTACGACCATGTGTTATTGTTTTATCTTAAAATTAATACTCAGATTTAACAAACCTATATTTTATAAATTGCCTATGTCACAGCCCTTGGCTTCCTTAATATGAGGCAGAGAGTCTCTAACGGGTGCAATCATTTTTATTATTCTGGAACCAGCAGATTAATATTTGTTTAAGCCTCTACAACTGATCCAGAATGCTGCACAAGACTGGTCTTTAACGAACCGAAGAGAGCGCATGTCACACCTCTCTTCATCAGTTTGCATTGGCTGCCAATAGCTGCTCGCATCCAATTCAAGGCTCTAATGTTTGCCTACAGAACATCCACTGGCTCTGCACCACTATACCTAAACTCACTACTTCAGACTTACGCGCCCTCCAGAAGCTTGCATTCTGCAAGTGAATGGTGCCTTATGGTGCCATCCCAAAGGGGCACAAAATCACTCTCGCGGACCTTCTCCTGGTCTGTTCCTGGTTGGTGGAATGACCTACCATGCTCTATCCGAGCAGCTGAGTCTTTAGCCATTTTCAAAAAACTGCTAAAGACATAACTTTTGACCCAGCACTTGACCCACTTGACTTTTGACCCAACACTTAACCCAGCAATATTAGCACTTTTTATTTTACTTTTCTTTTTTCGATTTTCTATTCTCTTTCTCCATCTATTTGCATATATATTTAAAAACAAACAAACAAACAAACAAACAAAAAAACTCGCTACGAACACTTTACTGATGAAACTGTGACTTGACACGGCACTTACATACTGTTGTACTCATGTTGATTTGATTGCTTCTACTATTCTCATTTGTAAGTTGCTTTGGAGAAAAGCGTCTGCTAAATTACTAAATGTAAATGTATAAGCACCGTGAAATAATAATAATAATAACTTTATTTTATATAGCGCCTTTAAAAGCAGCTTCTCAAAGTGCTGTACATAAGAACATAAAATCACAACAGAATATAACAACAATTTCAAAAAAAAGAAAAAAAAAAGAAAACTTTTTTCAGAAAAGAAAACGAGAAGTAAACACACAAATAGCTGGTTAATAAGCCTTTGGCATAACACAAATTTACAAATAAATCCTCATACCTTTCACAGTGCACCATCACGCATTTGTGTGTATGTATATATATATATATATATATATATATGCAATGCACATTAAATGACCTTTAAAGCTATTAAAAATAACACATAAAACAATAATTGGCTCAGTTAACATGTGAAACTTTCCTGGTACAGGATACACAACAAAACATTTTTCAGTAAAAGTCAATGTAGACATTTTACATCCTTAAAGATTTTCCGTCTCTTAAACATGGAACTAAAAAATACATACCTCGCTCCGCTCACCAAGGGTGCAAACTTTAGACTTGCTGCTTCCTGAGTTAGTTGCTAGCTTTATGCTAGCTTTAACAATGTGAAAAAAGGGAATTATATAACTACTTAAAGTTACAGAATGAACAGCACCAGGATTACACAACCTGTGTTAACTTACATATGTCACTGAGCTTCTGAGACCAGTGAAACCTGATGAATGAAACTGCTGATCAGCTATACAGGTTCCTGGGCTCACAGCCTCAAACCCAGTCACATGAATGACCTGACTGTGAATGAATTACCTCTAGCGGTTTCTATAGTGGCCACTTACAGCCTAAATGTCAAAATTAGTACAATAACTACATCATGTCAACATCTTTATAGAAAAATCCTAATACTGAACATGTTATTGCATTGTCATGAGTCATGTTTTCCCTTACGAAAATTAACCAACCGTTTTATTATAGTAAAAGTATAGTAACCATGTTTTTTTTGGCGGATTGATTATCAAAAATCTTAGATATTGTGCTTTTAAATTATTGTGAGTAATGCTCAAGCTGTTTTAGCGATCTTACAGGAGAGGGCGCCCGCAGATAAGATTATCATCACATTTCTGATAAGGTTATCATCACGTTTCAATGGTTTTTATACGTAGATCATTAACAGTCCACTCTATAATAATAAAGCATCTCATAAAAAGCTTTGTCCTTATTCATACATATTACGTATAATAATCCTGAAATCAGTGGCGTGCAGTGGTGTTCTGAAATGAGGAGGCACATTTTTTATTTATTTATGAATCAATATAAATTCATGTGCATTACTCTTAACGTTGACACATCTTCCTTGTTAAATGAACATTACTTTACATTACATTAAAAAAAAGAAGAAAAGAAACCAAATACAATTCTATTTTGTAATTTTACATTAACAATGTATTGTAATAAATGTTCTATTTATCAAAACCAAGTCAATCTCATCAAGTTAGTGTTTTAAGCATTTCTACGTTCATTCCAAAATAATAACTAAAGGCAATAATAATTTAAACAATATTTTATTTGTGTATTGATGTTTTTCTTTTTACTTCTCAACTATTTTGGATCATCAGTCATGTTCCGTAAACACCGTCTGTCACAGACACGCATTGTATTTTTAATTTCACCAAGCTGATTGCACTTAAAAAAAAAAAAAAAAAAAAACCGCATTCATCATGCTTTCAGTCCATTTCAAGTTTGATTTTGACATGACATAAAGCAGTGATATCTAACTGGGTGATCTGTTTACTTACTTTTCAGTTAGTCTTCCCATTGACGCCATCCTTTGTTCATTTAAACTGACGCGCGGAACGCACACGTAAACAAGAGGCGGGATTTATCGCACAAACCAATCATATCCAATTACATCCAATCATAGCGCGATGGAGACATTGCCTCCTCTCACGTGACTTTCCCCCATTCATTCTCAATTACCCCCCACAAAACCCACCGCACGCCGGGGGTCTAATGATTTTCTATGGTTTTCTATGAGTGGAAAGGGAGGCATGACTCTTGCTGTAACTTTACCTGCGGGTGTCGCTGTTGGGCAGTATTCCTTAAGAAATACGAGTGACTTGCGCTCTTTTTAATGTCATGATTTGTAATATTTGTGTTGTTTTATATGTAATATGGATTATTTTCTCAGCCTATTTTTTTAAGGAGGCACTGCCTCCCTTGCCTCCTCGGAGGAAACGCCCCTGCCTGAAATGTACTGTGGACCTTGTGCATGTTCATTTGCATGAAACAAAACCTTGTGAAGAACAGAAACTTAACATTGTTTTCTCCATCATAAATACATCCGTGAGCTCATACAAAGTGCAAATTACCACTGCTGGAGAGAAAACATCTTCAAAACCAGACCACTGCTGCCCATCATGATGGAGTAAGTGTTTAAAATTAATTTATGGAAACGTGATTTACGTGGATGTTTCAAATTTATGACGTGGATATTTAAGAATCAAAGATACTATAAACATTTTCATAAAAATACAAATTACATCCTTTTCTTTTTCCTATGTTTCATTCAAGCTTTTAATGCTGTAGTTTTTAGACTTACTGTAATACTTTTAATTTTAACCCATTTGTGCCTAAATTTTTCTAAATGGTTTCATGCATATTGTGTTAATAGTGTCCCATGTGAACATATTCTGCATTTATTTTCCCCAGGTTTTTGTTTTTTCTTAAAAATTGTATTTGAATGTGCGGCAACTATAGTTGCCGGTGGGCAAATATGTTGTAAGCACCCTTTCATTGTCAAATTTGAATAGGAGGAGAACATTTGGCATCTAACTCAAAATAACTGCTTTCAACAGATCAATCTCTATTCATAAACACATTTATTATGTATAAAAGTCGAAGAACATTCGATGCAAACCCAAAAAAGCTGCATCAAGCTTATAATCTCTTGAATATGAAAACACAAATCCATTTGTTTTAAAGTGGTGGAACACAGTGCAGAACAAAGTGCAGCCCATTAAGTTGCCCCAACCGGGCTTCACGAGTTCACACTTACAAATAATCAGATAGCTAATAGTATGCGTACCGGATAGTAATAGTATGCGTATTTTGTGTGCTGTCCGAGGAGAGGGCTCCAAGCTCGGTATTTGGCCCGAACCCAGATTACTCCCCCCGTATTTCTGGTTCACGAAAGTAACCAGGCGAGTGCGAGGAGACGGGGTGGTGGAGGGATGCTGAAAACGGTCAAAAAAACATAGGTGAGTCGACTGCCTTTATATATAGGTCTCCACTCATGCTGATTGGGTAGACATGTTGATTGCTGATTGATGACTGCTGGTTGGAGTGATGTGATGATTAGTTAGATCATTTGAATGTGTTCCTCCCGAACTTTGTTAATAAAACATCATATTGTGAATCAAAAAGTTAAATGAAAATAAATAAATAAAAATAAATAGAATGAAGAAAATGTTCGTTCTATTTACAACATCTATATGTGAAAACATCTATATGTGACCCTCTACCACAAGACCTGTTATATGTTGCATGGGTATATTTGTAGCCAACAATACATTGTATGGGTCAAAATTATTGATTTTTCTTTTATTCTCAAAATCATTAGGAAAGACCAGTTTGCCTTCGCCATGCTTCCTGGAAGCAGGAAGGAAGTGAATACCTTTTTTTGTTCTTGAAATCCTTTATTTGGTTGTTTTCTTGCATGTCATTGAGACATAAAACATGGATAAAACGGGTTAAGGTACCTTACCATGACTTGCCTCCTTTTTCTTCTCTCTTTAGCTGAGGATTTATTGTCAAACAGCTCCATATCCTCGGATCTAAATGTGTCAGCAGTAAATGACCTCGTAAGGCTAATTTCTCTTTCTCTGTAACTCCAGTTCCCCACTGAGAAGCAGCCTTGAGAGGCTGGAGTGCCACTTCACATGGGATCTGGGGCAACATCGAAATGAGCTTCTGGGGATGAAGAGGAACATGGAGGATGTGGACCAGGAAACGTGCACTTGGCCGGTTCACTATTACAACCTGCTGGCCTACATCCATCAGGCTCTTGGCTCCAACACAGAGGCGCTGATGTACCTGGACAAAGCAGAAAGTGTGATCCAGGAGCAAGGAACAGAAGAAGCTGGAGTCCGGCTGCAGATCAACAAAGCTAACCTGGCTTGGATCTACTTCCATTTGGGAGAGCTAGATAAGAGCAAAGGATATGTAGAAGAGGTGGAGAGGCTTCAGCAAATGCATCCTGCTCCACCTGGATGCACTCTACACCCTGAAGTCAGTGGAGAAAAGGGCTGGACACTGGTGAAGTTTAACAAATCCAAGAAGCGCCAAGCGATTGATTACTTTAAAATGGCTTTAAAAGCACAACCAGATAGAAAGGAATGGGCCAAAGGACTTGCTGTAGCCATGAGCAGGGCGTATATAAAGTCTGAACTCACTCCAGAGCTGGAGGCTGATATTCTAGAGGCAGTGAAAACAGCATCAGAGATAGACTCAAATGATTTGTTCCTTCAGTCCCTCTATATACTAAAAAAGTCTGAGGTGCAGGCCGAAACCAATGATGAGAAGGTACAAAGATTTCTAGATAAAACCCTTAGTACAGGAAACTTGGATGGTTTGGGTTATATTCTTGAATACTTTAAAATAATTTCTGTTGAGAGAGCTATTCAAGAGGGACAAAGGGTTCAGGAAAAGTTCCCCACTTCCACTAAAGTTTTGAAAATCCTGGCAGATGTGTACAGATGTAAAGTGTTCTCCATGAAGGAAGACAGTCGGGAAAGGCAGGCTTGGGCTCAGAAATGCATTAAGCTCTTTGAGGAGGTTGTCAGAAATTACCCAGATTGTGTCAGAGGAAGGCTTTCCCTTGCAGCACTGCACCATTACGCACACAACACTGAGAGAGCCGATGAGATATACCGGCAGCTCCTATCAGAGGAAGATGATCTCCCTCCTCATTCCCAACAGTTACTGTACTATAGTTACGCGTGCCATCTATATCAGTGTAGACAGTCCAGAGACCAATCAATCTGCTTTCACATGAAAGCAGCAGCAATCCAAAACACTTCACACGACAAACAGAAGAGCATAATGATTCTTAAAAAAACTGTGGAGAATGGCAGAAACTCTCGCTGTGAGTTGATTTCAGAATTTCTAAAGATTGCTCTCAAAGAGGAGTAAATATTATCTTTATTTCACTTCATTTATGCAACATTAATAAATAACAATCACTCAAACACACAAAAAAATCACTCAACCTACTATATATAATGTCTCAATAGGTGTTAAGCATTATGTGTAAAAGTGCAGTCACATTTATCATTGTTTTGTGAATTTTCGGGGGTGAAAATCAGTCATTTCAATAAGAATCCTTGTGATCAAAAGAATTTGCAATGGGGTCAAGTTGGTCATTGATTCACTGTGTTGACCAAGAGAAAGCTGCTTGGTTAAAAAGCGCCTTGTGTGAACTGCTTAATACATCTTTAAAATAAAAATTGAAATAAATAAATAAAATTGACCATGAAATTTCACCAACATTTTGCTAATGTGACCACATGCAGCTTAAATAAAGGGGGAGATTTATTTGTATATTGTACATGCATCATAAAATATGATTTCTTCATTTTTTTTATATTTTCTTTTTTAATATTTGCTTGATATATTGTCACGATCCCTGTATACTGTCTTGTGTTTTTCAGGATTTTTATGTTGAAGTGTATTCTTAGTTCTCATTGTTTCTGTGTACACTTCCTGTGTTTGGTTCCTGTTTTGTCTTGTACCTTGTGTGTCACCATAATTACCTTCATTAGTTACCATGACATCAAATCACCAACACCTGTCCCTTGTCAGACCCTTGATAGCCTATCTAAACCTGTGTGCTTCAGTTGTTGCTGCTATATGCGTGTTCCTGCTGTTGTTCTCCTGCCTTCTGTGGATTACTCGTGTTTTGGATTGTCTGCTTAAATTTATGCTTTTGTTATTAAATGTTTGTGCTTGCATTTGGATTCTCTGCCTTGTCCCTGCTTACACTTTACATATATAACAGCTATACATTTAATACCAATAGCAAGAAACAAGGTAACTTAGGAATTTTTTTTTTTTTCATAGGTATATTAATGTTGTGGCTTTACTTTTATAATTAAGAGTATTTTGTCAGTAGCATGTGAACAATGGTGTCTGTAACAATTTATACTCGATAATTCTTTAATTTTTCTGTATAGTGTAGTGAAGATCTATTTAAGAACATTTTTAAATGGCATTTTGTAAGGCACTTGCCATATTTTAAAACAACGTCAATCAAACAGTGTCACACTTCACCGTTATTCACCCCTGAATTTACAACCCCTGAAAGTACTAGATATAAATAGTTTTCCCTGTATTTGTAATTGCCACAATAACTGGATCAGCTGATGAGGAGTTATCTCTATCCAATGACACACTGTAAAACTGCAGCAATTTTCCATCCCATTGCTTGTAATAAATGCAGTTAAATGGAACTTGTGAAAACGTTTCATTTCCTGTTTCTGTTAATGTAGGAAAGAGTTAAAGGATTAGTTCACTTTCAAATGAAAATTAGCCAAAGCTTTACTCACCTTCAAGCCATCCTCGGTGTATATGACTTTCTTCTTTCTGATGAACACAATTGAAGATATTTTAATAAATATCCTTACGCAGGGGTTCTCAACCTTTTGCAAGCTGGGCCCCCCCCAAAGCTGGTTCATTGCAGTTGGGGCCCCAGTGACCCATATATTATATATATATATATATATATATAAATACGACCTCACGTTTTATACGTTTGCAACTGAAACTTCCGTCCGTCATAAAAATTAATTCAGATGGTTCGATTTTCTGCATTTTTCGCATCCGTAGCAAATATCTTGAGGGGTGTTTTTGACAATTGAGAGCCACCAAATGACGAATATGAAAAAACGAATACAACAGTTTCGGACTCAGTCAGGGTGCAAGGACCTTAAACTTCTGAGGCTTGCGCAGTTTCTCGAGGAGAAATCAAACAAATGCGCGCCGTTTTCTAAAGTCTATGAGCGCAGCACACACAAATAAACTAAATTGACATACTGCAGTTATAAATATAAAAACACCACATTTTGAAATATAACATTTGAATACAGTTCAGCAACATACATCACACGACCTGACGACCAAGAGAGCTGACAATTGATCACTTAATTTACCATCACCTCGCGATTGAAAATGTGACACTGATATGACAGTTCAACAAACAAGTTAATAATATTAAGTCACTTACATTTTAGACGAAATAATTACTGTTTTGGTCTATTTTAGCAGCGAAAATAGATCCGATGAATCCAAACAAAGATCACAACATAGCGCATCTCACAGCAACACTCAATCGTGTTTTGAATGATTCAGTGTTTTGAACAAATCGTTTGAGTCAAAGATTCAATGACCCATTCACAAACATCTGTCTCATTCTTGATGAACCGGCCGTTTGAACGAATCGTGAATGAACGACTCAATGACTCGCTTAATAAAACCGCTTATCACCTGCATTTGCGCTCACTATCGACAAACCAATCAAATTTGTTCAAAACTTTTTTTTAAAAAAATCAGTCCAAACACATTTTAATTTTATTCAGGAGTTATGTATAAACAAAACTATAACTTTTTATGACAGTAGTTTAGTGATTAAAAAAAAACTTGCAAATTTTTTTTTTTCAGGTTTTTTTTCCTCCCATCCTGTAGCCTACTCGCGCCCCCCTGGGAGAGTGTCCGCGCCCCACCGGTTGAGAACCACTGTCCTTACGCATCCGAGCTTTATAATGGCAGTGAACAGGGGTCACGATTATGAGCTGAAGAACGTGCTTCCATCATCCATCCATCATAAACACACTTCACACGGCTCTGGGGGGTTAATAAAGGCCTTCTGAAGCGAAGCAATGCGTTTGTGTAAAAAAATATCCATATTTAACAAGTTATGAAGTAAAATATCTAGCTTCTGTCAGACCACCTTCCGTATTCAAGTTACGAAGAAAGTGTAAACTGGCGTCACATCAGTTACACTTTTTCCATAAGTTGAATAGGGAAGGCGTATGACGTAGCGTAAGCTTTATAAACTGTAAGAGTTTTTACACTTTCTTCGTCTGTTGAAAGAAGAAAGTCATAGCTGTGTCTCATTTCAAAGGCTGCGTCCTCCGGAGATCGCATTTGAAGGTTGCATACGTCATTGAGGCTGTATCATTTCAGAAAAGTAAGTAGGACTCTCGAAGTAAATACGACCTTCGAATGCGCCCTTCTTTCACAGGAATTCGGAGGATGCATGAGGTGTAGGCCTATCCTTCGCTGCTGCAGATAGCCCACAATTCTTTGCGTCGCTGTTAACCGTCATTTATTTGAAAAAAAAAAATGGCAGCGTCGGCAGATGTACATGTACAAGCGAAAATGTGGTGTTTAAATGTAAGTAGTTTCAAGCTTGTTTTTGTTTGAAACTTCGTTCTTCTTAATATCCTCCTTTGTGTCTGTAACAGATATCTGTTGTACATACACCACAGCTCCTCAAGCATTAACCAAAATAAAACAAGTAAATACATTTTCTTTTCAAATTACTTTCCAAGTTTATAAATAATTATCATTCATTCGACTGTTGTGAGAGCGCAACGACACTGTCGTGAACGTGTTGGCATAGCAACGTAATACTTCCTGTTTCCTTTCCTGCCCGTGTGTCCTACAAAGGACGTCTCGTTTAATTCTGGTTAAGGACACTCCATATACTGCATCCTTCACAGGATGCGTCCTCTGGAGGATGCAGCCTTCGAAATTAAATGAAATGAGACACAGCTATTGGCTGTACACCTAAGATGGCTTGAGGGTGAGTAAAGCTTGGGCTAATTTTCATTAAAAAGTGAACTAAACCTTTAATTGATTTTAAATATACACTGAATCTGATGAAGAGAGATCTAGCAGCAAAATCAGCTGGATACAACAAAACAAATGTTTTAAAGACAATGGGCCTCATTTATAAAATGTTGCGCAGAAACCGTCCTAAGTTTGATCTTACGATCATTTTTCAGATGTGTGTACGTGTGATTCATAGAATGAACGTACACACAGAAAATGAACGTACGCCTCTCTTTCAGATGTGAAATCTATAAATCGCAAATGATCTTGAACTTAAGCGCAGCTGAATGGTTTCAGTTCCCTGCGTTGTAAACGACACCTAATTAATGTAATTTACATATAAAAGATCAACAGTCATCGTCCAAATCCTTGGCGAGCTGCAAGAATATCTTAGATTTCCAAAAACCTGCAGTAATCTGACCAGGAAAAGTGCGTACATCTGCTCAGACCCCGACGTGGCACTAAGCACTTTTCCACGTCAAAGACCATTTTTATAAATATGAGCGTTGGCGTGGATTTAATTGTACGCACACTCTAAGATCAAATCTTTATAAATGAGGCCCAATGAGTTTAACTTTGTAAACAGTAGCACATAGTGAAAGTGAAGCTGAAAATAATTTTTTGGTAACACTTTGCAGGTTGCATTTAGTTAACTACATTAGTTAACATGAACTAACAAGAAAAAATACTTATAAAACATTTACTTATCTTAGTTAAAGGGCTAGTTCACCCAAAAATGAAAAATCTGTCATTACTCACTCTCATGTCGTTCCACAGCCGTAAGACCTTCGTTCGTCTTCGAAACACAAATTAAGATATTTTTCATAAAATCCGATGGCTCAGTGAGGCCTCCATTACCAGCAAGACAATTAACACTTTCAATTCCCAGAAAGCTATTAAAATTATATTTAAAACAGTGACTACAGTGGTTCAACCTAATGTTATGAAGCAACGAAAATACTTTCTGTGTACCAAAAAAACAAAAAAAACAAAACGACTTTATTCAACAATATCTAGTGATGGGCGATTTCAAATGCTTCAAATGCAAATTGCTTCATGAAGCTTCGAAGCTTTACGAATCTTTTGTTTCGAATTGGTGGTTCAGAGTGTGAATTAAACTGTCAAAATCAGGTGAACCACTGAAATTTCGAAACGTTTTCGAAAAACTTATGATGTAACAAAGCCTCGTTTACTGAAATCACATGACTTTGGCAGTTTGAATAGTGCTCCGAACCACCGATTGGTAACCACTGATAATAGATTATTAAAATCAAAAGTTGTTTTTGTTAATACTATTTAATGGAACTGAGCTAACATGAACTAAAAACTAACATTAACAATTCTTAATAAACACTAACATTAAACAATGTAACAAATGTTTTGCTCTTTGTTAATGTTTCATTTTTAACATATGGCAATTATGCAAATCAATTCAACCCTCTGAACAGCCTGCTAGAAATACAGTCACTCCAAGTTGTAAACAAAAATTCAGAAAAATATGATCTAATAATTATCCATGTCACTTAAAACCTGCATCTAAAGAGTTTATTCTTGAGGAAGAAGGCAGGCTCTAGACTTCATCACTATCATTATGTAAACTACACTTTATTAATGTAAAAACAAAACCTTAGACAGAATAGAAAGTTCAGAGTAAAGAATCTGGAGCTGACGTGTTTAATACTTTGTTCAGGTAGATAAGAGCTTGATGATTATAAATACAGCATGATCTTTCAGCAACTCACATGAAGCTCAAATCAGCATTGCTAGAAGAAACATATCTCAGACCAGACCACCACTAACTGTTATTATGGAGTAAGTGCTTTTCCAATTCAAATATGAAAAAAATCTAGTCTTTAGTCATTTACCAGACTAAACTCAAGATTGTGTAAAAATGTTGTGGCTTAGTTGAAATTGTTGATTATCTGTCCCATGCCTATATTTGTACATAAACAAAAAGACATAATTTGTCTCATTTCATTTCATTAATAGATCTTTTTTTCTGAATGTCTGTAACTCTAGTCTAAAACAACGCCTTAAGAAGCTGGAGTGCCACTTCACCTGGGATCTGGAGTACAGTAAAAATGAACTCCAGGATTTACTGAGCAACCTGAATGATGTGGACCAGGAAACGTGCACTTGGCCGGTTCACTATTACAACCTGCTGGCCTACATCCATCAGGCTCTTGGCTCCAGCACAGAGGCGCTGAAGAACCTGGACAAAGCAGAAAGTGTGATCCAGGAGCAGGGAAGAGAAGAGGCTGGAGTCCGGCTGCAGGTCAACAAAGCTAACCTGGCTTGGGTCTACTTCCATTTGGGAGGGATGGAGAAGAGCAAAAAATATCTAGAAGAGGTGGAGAGGCTTCAGCGAATGCATCCTGCTCCACCTGGATGCACTTTACACCCTGAAGTCAGTGGAGAAAAGGGCTGGACGCTGGTGAAGTTTGACTTGTCAAAGAAGTGTCAGGCAATTGATTACTTTAAAATGGCTTTAAAAGCACAACCAGATAGGAAGGAATGGCACAGAGGTCTTGCCATGGTGATGAACAAGGATTGTGTACAGTCTAAATTCACTCCAGAACAGATTGTAGAGCAACTGAAAATCGCACATGAGAAAGACCCAAATAGTTTGCTCCTTCATGCTCAATATTTACTAGAACTGTGTGATCAGAAAAAGGTGTCATCAGAAAACATTGAAAGGGAGATGCAAGATTTACTAGAAAGAAATCTTGAAACTGGAAACCTGGAGGGTTTGCCTATTATTCTCAAGTATTATAGAAAAGAGATTTCTTTTGATAAAGCTATTCAAATAGCAGAGACAGTTAAAGAAAAGTTCCCCTCTTCAGTTAAAGCATTGAATCTTTTGGCAGAATGCTACAAATCGAAGGTTTACAACATGGAAGACAGTGAGGAAAAGGAAATTTTTGCTAGGAAAGCCATTGAGCTCTTTGAGGAAGTTGTCAGACGTAACCCTCACTCATACAAAGTAAAGATGTCCCTTGCATCAATGCACATATATGCACACAACAGGAAGAGAGCAGATGAGATTTACCAGCAGCTCCTGTCAGAGAGAAATGATCTTTCTCCTCATAGGCAACAGCATATTTACTACAATTATGCCTCTCATCTACATTACTGCAGACAGTATGAAGAATCAATCAAATATCACATGAAAGTAGCAAAAATCCAAAGTGATTCAGTTCACAAACAGAAGAGCATAAAGATTCTTCAAAAAACTGTGAGAAAAGGTAGAAGCCCTCAGTGTGAGGAAATTATGCTTATTCTGGAGAAAATTAATATTTCTGATTAAAATGTCATACTTCATCAAAAAACAAACAAACAAACAAAACTTCCATTTGTATACATTTGCCACAATTTTGAAAATTTTAGTGGAGGTGGGAAAATTTTCTTCCTCTTGAAAACCATTTTCTGTGGAATCTTTTCTATAATATCGAAAAATACCAGGCTTTTTTTAGCTTCATTGGTTCTCTCTAAAATTTTTACCTCCTCATTGTTTTCAGCCTGCACCTCAGACACTTTTTTGGGGGGGCATATAGAGGGACTGAATGTACAAATCATTTAAGTCTGCAATTTTGTTTACAACAAGTAACATTTAAAGCATGTGATATTGATAATATTGTGTGGGCTTGACCTACTGTAATTTGATTGGCTGTTCAGATGGTTAAAGTGATTTGCATATTTACCATATAACAGTGAGGAAAGGAAGATTTTGGCTATGAAATCCACTGAGCTGTTTGAGGAGGTTGTCAGACATTACCCTAATCTTTTGAATAAAAGAAATCCCAAAAATGACAGATCACAAACAAAAACAGTATAATAAGTCAATGCAATTCAGCATTTTCTGGAGGGAATTAAGACTTCTATTATAATGTGCACTAACGCAACAGTCAAGTTATAAACAATGTCCCAATGTCATAAAAACAATCATTATTGGAGGGTGTTCTCTTTAAATTTCACTTTATGCAGAAATCTTAATGAAGAAATTGTGAAAAAAAAAACTAGGAAAAACATATAAAGGGACAAATATCTTAATTCCCAAGATATTGTATATTTATTTATATTTTGTTATGCTAATGGACTGTAGCTTCCACAGTACCTGTTCATTGTTTCCACTGATGTGTAAAAAAAAAAATAAAACACTTCTTGGAGCTGAATCATGTGCTTATTGCTTCTGATTATAAATAGTGTTTAATAAAAACACCTGCTTTCCTTTGAGACTTTCATTTCTGAAATGTGGATATACAGATGTTGCTTACAGTACATGTTTCTGTTTCAAATACAATAATAAACATTTAATTATAAACACTGTTTTCTCCCATTCATTTTTGATTAGGTTTTTTTAGTTTGTTGATTAGATTTACTTGACCTGCTCAGACCTGACCTGCTTGACCTGTTGATTTTGCAACTTTGTGAGAAAAGGGTGTTAATTGTTGTTACTGCACTCTGAAAACAGTGTCTCACAAGTTGAGTGCATTTCAAACATGATTTTCTGTTTTTACATTTTCTTAAGGGAACTTTGTAGCTTGCCAGTGGAAAGTCTGAAGATACAGTAGATAATATTCAATTTGTCAGAATGTAACAAACACAAACACAAGGTCACGTACAAATAAATGCGTATTGTTGAGAATCACAAGGTATTTGATGTATTTTCTAAAAATGTAAAACAAGACAATAAAACTGTGTAATTTGTTCCCATTTTTGTCAAAAACCCATTATTCCCATCAAAGTCACAGAATTGTTTGTGACCTTTATATGAAATACAGGCTATCTGATACTGCTTAGCTTACATATCTAATATTATTGTTGTTTCCTTGGCAATGATTTAGCCATATTTTTCATGAGAGTCCAAAGTCTATTCACCAAAGCATTATCTGAATGGTGAGCACAGTCCAAAGAAACAGTCCAAGACTCACACAGTCCAAAGAAAGCTCTGCGGATTAAAAATGTGTGACAGTTTGTTTATCAAACACGTTTGCAGTAGCAAAAAAATTGAAATGAAATCAGACATTTAAATTACAATTCCTGTTTTACTGCAATATGAAACCATATCGTCTTTCAGAAGTCAATTAGAAGATTAAAGATAAAAAAAATAAAAAACATGAGCAGAAAATACACTTCAACGACAAACACAGATATGAGCAATCAGCGTATGAATCTCAACAATAGTGACTACAAAATATTCAGACAATCAGATCAACTCTGGACATCACAAAAAGCTACTAAAAGACAGAACAAATAACAGCAAAAATAAAAGCAAATAGTTAGAATTAAAGATAATAATAGGACAATTCAGCTGCATAATTTATTCATGCTGTGATGCATGCTGGGAGTTTTGTACTATTGTTCCCAGCATGCATTGCGCCATGACACTTTTGATTGTCACCATTGTTGAGATTCATGTGCTGACTCTTGATGTCTTTGTGTATCATCTTAGAATTTTTGTGTTTTTTTTTTTAATCTCACTGATTACTGCAATATAACATGATCTCATATTGCAGTAACAGGGTTTGTAATGTAAATATACTACACTGTAAAAAAAATTCTTGTTTAGTGCTTTTGTTTTTTTATTTTTAGATGCATTTACTAGATAAGTAAAATGACAAGATATTTTTTCTTGTTTTCTGAAAAAAAAAAAAAAAAAAAAAATCAAAATGAAGTGTTTTTTTTTTTTTTTTTTTAAACAAGCAAAATTATCTGCCAGTGGGGTAAGAAAAATAATCTTGTTTCTGTCAGATACATCAAAGTAATCAATTTATATTCAAGAATTCTTTCATTTTTCTGTATAGTGCAGTGAAGATCTTTATAGGAACCTTTTTAAATGGCATTTTGTAAGGGACTTGCCATATTTTATAACAGGGGTGTCCAGACTTTTTTAAAAGGGGGCCAGATTCGATGTTGTGGACACACCTGGGGGGTGGTTCCTTTTCTATTATATATATATATATATATATATATATATATATATATATATATATATATATATAACATGTTTTGTTTCTTGAAAGCATGACAGATTCGACAAAAGCTTGAGTTGACAGTAGAGTAGCTTGAGATAGGACACAGATGTAAATTTAATACACAAACAATATCTGTAAAACTTTTAACAACCTTGTTTTTAAAAGGTGAAATTTAAATATTATTACTGAGTTAGAGCTCTATTCTTATTTAAATTAAAAAGTACTCTAGATCACTGCAGATAAAACAACACATCGCACCTCACTGCATGGCAAAAGGTAAAAATACTGTTTCTATATCTAGAATGGCTTTATGGTATTAAAATACATTTAATACAAATTCGAATGCACAAAACTGCAAGTTTATGACTGTAATTTCTGTAATTTGGCCAATTTCAAAACACTGCTTCAGGAAGCTTCGGAGCGTTATGAATCAGCATGTCAAATCATGATTCGGATCGTGTGTCAAACCGCCAAACTGCTGAAATCACGTGACTTTGAACCGCTGATTCGACGCGAAGCTTCCTGAAGCAGTGTTTTGAAATCGGCCATCACTATAGAGTACCTCAGGGATGACGTGTTTTAGTAGGCAAAACCCGGAAGCGAGTTAGCATTTTAGGACTTCCGGTTCCATCGCCCCGAAGTCAATGGGTTTTTTGAATGGGTTTTTGCTAAATCGGCTGAAATAAGGTCTGTGGTTAACAAAGCCTCTAAATATTTACACGTTTTGATCTATGACATACAACACATCAGTTATAACTCGCTTGTGATTTTTTAAACCTTTATCGTGTCTTAAAAACAGCGGTTGCTAACAAATTGCTAAAAGGGACTACTTCCTTTGCCGGGGACTTTAGATGTCATCATGACAAACAGGACATTTGGACAGCATTTCTCATGAAAAAGTGGATAAGTATTCATACACAGCGCAGATCATAATCAGCGAGCATGTTTTTTAATAAAGTTGTTTTCTAAATAAAGTTTGAGGAAGCTTGGTGGTGGTGACGTTGATCTGTGACCATGGTGTGCTGTAATCCGTTTATTTGTTAGCTTTTTATATCTGACGACTTTTTTTAGGCTTCAAAATGTATAAATGTTGTGTTAACTTGTAAAGATTATCTTGATAGACAAAACGTGTAAGTGTCATAACCCTTTGTTAAACACAGAGCTTATTTTTTGCGATTTTCCAAAAGTCTATGGGAAAAATGCATAGGCTTTGGATCGAGGGAACCCGTGCGCCGCTAACTTCTGGGTTGGCCTACAAAAACACGTCATCCCTGAGGTACTCTAACAGCTCTTCTTGCCTTATGCGCCGTTTTTCCTCCTCCGTTTTCCCTCAAATAAGCAAGGAGTAAGCACCTTTGGCGAGAGAAATGATTGTAAATGAGCATGAGCCCCGTACAGTCTGCCATGCTGGTTTGTTTACACTCAGGCAGTTTGGCGTGACTTGCCTGGAACGCTACAAAGTCGTGAGTTGTTGTCTGAAGTCGTGACTTACGGGCTCAAAAACCTGTCTGGAACGCAGCATAAGCCTAGTCCTAGAATAAAATGGCCCTTTAAACCAGATTAACAGAAATCTGCTTTCTCTGTCATGGTTTAAAATAGTCCTAGACCTAGTCTAGTCCAGAGTTTAATAAACTGATTTCCTGGAGGAAGACTAGAGCTACTCCAGGACTAAATTGAAGCTTAAATTAAACCTACCAGGAGGCAGGTTTAACTTCAGATTAATGTTGTGTTTCAACGAAGACTCATGTATTACTTGGATATATATCGATATTGATATACACTGGATGTATATGTGTGTGTATATATATAATTTTTTTTGATGCTGTTCACTTTTAAACAATTTATTTTGATTTAACACCATTGTTTCTGGTTCAAATGTGATTGCTTCATGTTAAATTGACTTGAAATGGTTACTAGAACTCACTTGATGTTTTCATTTTGAAATAAAATGTTTCAGTCAAGTAACCCAATCAAACAGGACTTTCACTTCCCATCATGCTTTGAACTGGGCTGAAGTGGGAGAGTAAATGTTGAAAAAGTGTTATTTTATGCATTTTTTTTTTAGAAAGATGAGAATATGGAGAGACTTCTTACTGTTTAATGTTCTATTATGTAAAAGTTTTTCTTATGTTAGTGTTTTTTGGAGATTACCGTTGTGGTGAAGTGATGAGCTTGTGCTTGGGTTGAGGACCTGCTAACAAGAATTGCCTTTTTTTTTTTTTTTTTTTTAAATATATATATATATATATATATATATATATATATATATAATATGAAACAACCACTATTATAGTGCTTTGGATCAAACAGTATCATTTCTAGACTGCCAACACTGATTATCACATGTGTAAATAGTTTAGTTTGTTGCTATGTAAAGAACAAAACATATGATTATTATATAGGCTATATATAATAATTCATCTATTTAAAAAGAATTCATTACAAACAGATTTCCAGACATTTCTTTTTTTTTTTTTCACAGCTGATGTATTTTGCTTGCTTTAAAATAAATGTATCTTGTTTAGTTTTTATATTGGAGTCTTTTTTGCTGCCATTGTTTTTCTTGGATTTGCTTCTCAGTTCCATGCAATTTGAAGCTTTGAAGCTTGGTTCATTCCATGTTTTCTAGGCAACCTCTCTCATGCTAATTCAGATTAGCACAGTTGGTTTTAAATTAATCTGGTTTATTTTAATTCAAGACTCCATTGTCCAGGTTTTAGTAATCTATACTTAATCTGTGTTTCAGAAAGCCATTTTTTAAACCACGATTAACTATCCTGGCTTAATTTAAACCCTGTCCGGGAAACCGCCCCAGAGAGATTTGCAGCTTGTACCTGAGACCTCTACGCCGAACTCGAACACTTCTCACTGGCTGTTTAGTGGTCGTGTGATCGAGACTCTCAGCAAGTAAACACATTTGTGAGCCTGTGAGTCGCACAAGTAGTGCTCTTTCGTTCCGCTTTTGGCGCGTTAATGTTTCCCTGGACTGAAATATCTTTATGTCTATAGGTTTTGGCCTCTGTGGTGGACATTATATTTTAGTGATTTTCTCTGACATCATACATGTCACCGTTTTAATGTCACCGTTTTTCTGGATGTCCTGTAAAGAGCACATTCAGGGCTTTGCAGAGATACCAAATTTTTAGAGGTTTCGATATGACAACAACAACTTCTTGGTCTTTAAATATGACTGAAAATGAAAATTAGCACTCTTATGGAAATATGATAATATTTTGTAATTATCATTTAAATCGGATTAATTTTCAAATTGTTTGTTATAAATCAACATCTCAGGAAAATGTTATGGGGTTTCAAATCAAAATATGACTTTCTGTTACGAAACAGGAAATCGATTTCATACATGACCTCTGTAGAGACCAGGACTTAAATCATGTTTATCAGGCATTTTAGTAGATACAACAAGTAAATAGGGAAATAATTTATATATCAATATTCCTATTAATTAATAGATATGTAGCGTCTGGACCAATCAGGCACACAATTATTCATTATATTTAATGAATTACCCATAAACTCACTCTATCAAAGTTCTGTGAACCCATCCCCCTAAAACTGCAACTAGCATCCCAAACGTAGCTAACACACAGGCAGAACTAGGTGTCCTGTTACAGATACATGGTACTTTTACGATCAGAAAGAATTTTCTTTCTGAGAAGGACAAATAAACTCTCTTAATCCTATGTATTCTCTATATAACCACTTGGAAAATGTATAAACATGTATCCAATTTTCCCATCTCATGACTTTCCTTTTCATAGGCTTTATTCTATGTATTAATTCTCTCCTTTGAACTATTTTGGTATTAATGTTCCAGAGTTGCAAATGTGCAGTTAACTGAAATTACATGTTTGGTATCTACGGACTCCAACTTCCGTTTCCTATTTGGTAATTTATGTTACGTTACATGTTACTAACTCTGTGACACATTAGTATTATAAGAATCTAGAAGGTTCTTCTCTCATTCATCCAATCCAGTTTCTTATGCTAATATCCTGCCAAAGTCACAAAGACTCGTAAAGTTCCCTCCGAGGGGGCAACTCCTTATTGGCTCGGACACCTTAAGAGGGTGTGACATCTTCACCCCTTATATTCACTGATCACAAGATCAAGCTCTCTTCTCTTTTACTGACAAATGCTGATGTTAAGATGAATCTGTGAGAAGCTAGAAGCTTCTAAGGAACCCCCAAGCTTGTGCCAGGCTTCGGCCTAGACCTTCCATTCACCAAAGATCCTCTGAATCCAACTGGTTCTCTTTCATCAAGACAATATCAGCAAAGATTCAATGGGAGCCTCCACAAATCGCATCAGGACAATTTTAATTTAACTTGGAGAGACATGCAAAAATCAAACTTAGTCTCATTATCTGATACATTGAATATCCTTACCCCTTTTAAAGAAGGGCCTGTTAAAACTAAACTGATGGTTTGCTCAAGGCTGTTGATCTGCTGAATTTCAAACAATGCTGTAACTTCTTGCTTTCCTATACTCTGCTTCAACTCTCTCTTTCCCTTGGTAAACTGTACGCATGTATGTGTGTGAATGTTAGAGTAATTAAGTGTTTAGTCTAGTTAATAAAGTCTTGTTCATGTCACACGTAAAGTTGTCCGTGTTTCACGCTCATATACTGGAGTCCCTATTCATGCAGATCCTGACTACAGGCTCTGAGTAGTACTGTACAATAAGATTGTTATTTCCTATAACCTGGAAATGAACATTTCTTAGAATTAATAAACAATTAACAATGTGTGTTCATTGGACAACAGGTTAATTGATTGTAATATTAATTTTATTACATTAAGTTAATTTTATTAACCGATCCAAATATTTATAATTAATTAGAACTAGTTATGATTAATTATTCATATTTATTTTGAGCTAATTTGCTACAGATATTATTATGAAAATGTTGCCAATTATTACTCCCATTATTACACTTCTTTTTTCATTGCATGTTGCTCCAAGAACACATTAATATGCAAATTAGATACAGTGTATAGTTGTTTCGATTCATGTTTCGAAACCGTAGTTTGCACAGCCCTGTTTTATAATAATGTCAATCAAACAATGTCACACTTCACTTTTATTCACTCCCTTAATTTACGACATTTAACTAGCACAATATGAAGTACTAGGGGAGAGCGGGGCACAAAGTAACACTTTTTGACTTTCTCAGTTTGTGTAAATTCACTTGGGGTTCAGAGTATTTATTTTTCCCACATTAATTTCACACATGTCTAGTACAATTATGTGGTTTTGTTTCATTAATACAGTGTAGGCCTATTTTCTTGATTTACCCTAAAAGAATGGAAGTGAAATGTGACAACATGCCCCACAGGTGGGGTACATTGTAACATGACCATACAACAGCTTAAATATTATCTGATCTAATAAAAAAAAAAAAATATACAAGACAAACTAAAATATTTTGTCAATAAAATACAATTATTAACTTTTTCATATAAAATGACATTTTTTAATAATTAAAAATAAATAATTTTTTTTGCGTTTGACAACAAACACCGCAAAACACAGCTAAACAGCATAGTTCAAAACATAATAATTAATAATTTCTGAACATTGACTCTCAGTCTTTATTCATCTTTTTCTCATGGTTTCTCAATAGAACTCATAAAAGTATAGAATAGAATAGCATAATTCCATAGGGGCACATTGTAACGCAGTGTTACAACGTGCCCCATCTGAGCAACTGGGATTTAAACCCGGCTCGTGTCTTCTGCTGGTTAGATCAGCATTAAAGAACTATCTAAACTGTTAAATAACAGAAATAAGATTAAAATAATATCAGATTTGTCTAATTTTAAATAAACAAAAAATAGAGATGGAAAATTAACTTAAGAAATTTACTTTTGCTATGGTTAAATAAATGTTTAGTGATATCTTCCAAAGATTTTTTTATTTTGGCGCAATTTTTTCCTTAATATACAGGTGCATCTCAATAAATTAGAATATCATGAAAAAGTTTTTTTTTTTTTTTTCCTGTAATTTAATTCAAAAAGTAAAACGTTGTTTTCACAGTATTATAGGCTACTGTGTTCTCAACAGTTCCCTACTGTAGAATCTGAGTACAGCATATTACCGTAGATTTTGTCGTTTTCACAGCTTGTTACAGTATTATTAACAGTTTCCAACTGTATAAGCTGTGTACAGTTACTGTAGATTTTCAATGCATTCTGGGAAAATATTAGCCTACTGTATATCTAAATACAGTAGGCTAAATGACCGCAAAAAACAACCACACACCTCCTCACGCATGACAGACTCATCATGAAGATGAAAGCCCAAAAGAGTATGGAAGGTTAACTTTTCTTTTTTTTTTTTTTTTCACTTTATGTTTTATTCTGGTGTTATTTGCAAGATATAAAGCTACGTTTTAGTTAATACGTTTCCATAAAAATACGTGAGCAAGCGTTCATTTTCGTATTAAAGCGTATTAAATTACCATTCTCAGGGTATAAATACTGGGTTTAGGTCAGTAATCCCAACAGCAGTCATGGGGAAGTCTGCTGACTTGACAGTTGTCCAGAAGACGATCATTAAGACCCTCTACAATGAGGGTAAGCCACAGAGGGTCATTTCTGAAAGAGCTGGCTGTTCGCAGAGTTCTGTGCCAAAGCATATTCATGGAAAGTTGACTGAAGGAAAAAGTGTGGTAGGAAAAGGTGTACAAGTGAAAGGAATGACCGCAGGCTTGAGAAGATTGTCAGGCGAAGCCGATTTAAGAACTTAGAAGGAGTGGAGCTTCAAAAGGAGTGGACTGAAGCTGGAGTCAGTGCATCAAGAGCCACCGCACACAGACGTCTTCAGGAAATGGGCTAGAACTGTCACATTCCACGTACCAAAACACTTCGGAACCAAAGACAACGTCAGAAGCATCTTACCTGGGCTAAGGAGAAAAAGAACTGGACTGTTGCTCAGTGGTCCAAAATCCTTTTCAGATGAAAGTAAATTTTGCATTTCATTTGGAAATCAAGGTCCCAGAGTCTGGAGGAAGAGTGGAGAGGCACAGAAACCATGTTGCTTGAAGTCCAGTGTGAAGTTTCCACAGTGATGATTTTGGGTGCCATATCATCTGCTGGTGTTGGTCCACTGTGTTTTCTGAAGTCCACAGTCAACGCAGCCATCTACCAGGAAATTTTAGAGCAATTCATGCTTCCTTCTGCTGACAAGCTTTATGGAGATGCTGATTTCATTTTCAAGCTGGACTTGGCACCTGCCCACACTGCCAAAGGTGCCAAAAGCTGGTTCAATGACCATGGTGTTACTGTGCTTAATTGGCCAGCAAACTCGCCTGACCTGAACCCCACAGAGAATCTACGGGATATTGTCAAGAGGAAGATGAGAGACACCAGACCCAACAATGCAGATGACCTGAAGGCCGCTATCAAAGCAACCTGGGCTTCCATTACACCTGAGCAGTGCCACAGGCTAACTGCCTCCATGCCACACAGCATTGATGCAGTAATTCATGCAAAAGGAGGCCCAACCAAGTATTGAGTGCATAGAAATGAACATACTTTTCATACATACTCAGAAGCCTGACATTTGTTTAAAATATCCTTTTTTTATATATTGATCTTATGAAGATAGTGAATTGGTGGGTTTTTGTTAAATGTGAGCCAAAATCATCACAATTAAAAGAACCAAAGACTTGAAGTACTTCAGTCTGTGTGCATTGAATTTATTTAATACACGAGTTCCACAATTTGAGCTGAATACTGAAATAAATTAACTTTTCCACGACATTCTAATTTATTGAGATGCACCTGTAGTGTTGATATGGCAACTAGTAAATACACTAAGTTTCATCATGATGGCATGTGTGGAAAGTTTTAAGCCATGTATGTTACAACTAGCCCCATGTTACTTTGTGCCCTGTGCTCCCTTAGATATAAATAGTTTTCCCTGTATTTGTAATTGACAGAATAACTGGATCAGCTGATGAGGAGTTATCTCTATCCAATGACACACTGTAAAACTGCAGCAATTTTCCATCCCATTGCTTGTAATAAAAGCAGTTGTTAAATGGAACTTGTGAAAACGTTTCATTTCCTGTTTCTGTTAATGTAGGAAAGAGTTAACTGATTTTAAATACACACTGAATCTGATGAAGAGAGATCTAGCAGCAAAATCAGCTGGATACAACAAAATAAATGAGAGTGAGTTTAACTTTGTAAAAAGTAGAACAGGAGAGGCAGAAAACAATTTTTTGGTAACACTTTACAGGTTGCATTTAGTTAACTACATTAGTTAACATGAACTACAAATAAAAATACTTCTAAAGCATTCATTAACCTTATTTAATATGAACATTTAATACATTATTAAAATCAAAAGTTGTTTTTGTTAATACTATTTAATGGAACTGAGCTAACATGAACTACAAACTAACATTAACAATTCTTAATAAACACTAACAATAAACACTGTAACAAATGTATTGCTCATTGTCAATGTTTAATTTTTAACATATGGCAATTATGCAAATCAATTCAACCATCTGAACAGCCAGCTAGAAATACAGTCACTCCGACATAATATCAAATGATTCAAGTTGTAAACAAATTCTGAAAAATATAATCTAATAATTATCCATGTCACTTAAAACGTGCATCTAAAGAGTTTATTCTTGAGGAAGAAGGCAGGCTCTAGACTTCATCACTGCTGTTATATAAACTATAATTTATTGATGTAAAAATGAAACCTTAGACAGAATAGAAAGTTCAGAGTAAAGAATCTGGAGCTGACGTGTTTAATGACTTTGTTCAGGTAGATAAGAGCTTGATGATTATAAATACAGCATGATCTTTCAGCAACTCACATGAAGCTCAAATCAGCATTGCTAGAAGAAACATATCTCAGACCAGACCACCACTAACTGTTATTATGGAGTAAGTACTTTTCCAATTCAAATATGAAAAAAAATCTAGTCTTTCGTGATTTACCAGACTAAATTCAAGATTGTGTAAAAATGTTGTGGCTTAGTTGAAATTGTTGATTATCTGTCCCATGCCTATATTTGTACATAAACAAAAAGACATCATTTGTCTCATTTCATTAATAGAGCTTTTTTTTTTTTTTCTGAATGTCTATAACTCTAGTCTAAAACAACGCCTTAAGAAGCTGGAGTGCCACTTCACCTGGGATCTGGAGTACAGTAAAAATGAACTCCAGGATTTACTGAGCAACCTGAATGATGTGGACCAGGAAACGTGCACTTGGCCGGTTCACTATTACAACCTGCTGGGCTACATCCATCAGGCTCTTGGCTCCAGCACAGAGGCGCTGAAGAACCTGGACAAAGCAGAAAGTGTGATCCAGGAGCAGGGAACAGAAGAGGCTGGAGTCCGGCTGCAGGTCAACAAAGCTAACCTGGCTTGGGTCTACTTCCATTTGGGAGAGATGGAGAAGAGCAAAGAATATCTAGAAGAGGTGGAGAGGCTTCAGCGAATGCATCCTGCTCCACCTGAATGCACTTTACACCCTGAAGTGAGTGGAGAAAAGGGCTGGACGCTGGTGAAGTTTGACTTGTCAAAGAAGTGTCAGGCAATTGATTACTTTAAAATGGCTTTAAAAGCACAACCAGATAGGAAGGAATGGCACAAAGGTCTTGCCATGGTGATGAACAAGGATTGTGTACAGTCTAAATTCACTCCAGAACAGATTGTAGAGCAAGTGAAACTCGCACATGAGAAAGACCCAAGTAGTTTGCTCCTTCATGCTCAATATTTACTAGAACTGTGCTATCAGAAACCATCAGAGCATAAAAAAACAGTGTCATCAGAAAACATTGAAAGGGAGATGCGAGATTTACTAGAAAGAACTCTTGAAACTGGAAACCTGGAGGGTTTGCATATTATTCTCAGGTATTATAGAAAAGAGATTTCTTTTGATAAAGCTATTCAAATAGCAGAAACAGTTCAAGAAAAGTTCCCCTCTTCAGTTAAAGCATCAAAACTTTTGGCAAACTGCTACAAATGGAAGGTTTACAACATGGAAGGCAGTGAGGAAAAGGAAATTTTTGCTAGGAAAGCCATTAAGCTCTTTGAGAAGGTTGTCAGACGTAACCCTCACTCACTTGATGTAAAGATATACCTTGCATCAATGCACAAATATGCGAATGACAGAAAGAGAGCAGATGAGATTTACCAGCAGCTCCTGTCAGAGATAAATGATCTTTCTCCTCATAGGCAACAGTATATTTACTACAATTATACCTTTCATCTACTTGACTGCAGACAGTATGAAGAATCAATCAAATATCACATGAAAGTAGCAAAAATCCCAAATGATACAGTTCACAAACAGAAGAGCATAAAGATTCTTCAAAGAACTGTGAGAAAAGGTAGAAGCCCTCAGTGTGAGGAAATTCTGCTTATTCTGGAGAAAATTAATATTTCTGATTAAAATGTCATACTTCATCAAAAAACAAACAAACAAGCAAAAAAAAAAAAAAACTTCCATTTGTATAAATTTGCCACAATTCTAAAAATTTTAGTGAAGGTGGGAAAATTTTCTCCCTCTTGAAAACCATTCTCTGTGGAATATTTTCTATAATACTGAAAAATACCAAAAAAACAAACAAACAAAAAAAAACACTTCTTGGAGCTGGATCATGTGCTTATTGCATCTGGTTATTAATAGTGTTCAGAAAAAACACCTGCTTTCATTTCTGAAGACTTTCATTTCTGAAATGTGGATATACAGATGTTGCTTATAGTACATGTTTCTGTTTCAAATACAATAATAAAAATTTAATTATAAAACACTGTTTTCTCCCATTCATTTTTTGATTAGTTTTTTTTAGTTTGTTGATTAGATTTACTTGACCTGCTCAGACCTGACCTGCTTGACCTGTTGATTTTGCAACTTTGTGAGAAAAGGGTGTTAATTGTTGTTACTGCACTCTGAAAACAGTGTCTCACAAGTTGAGTGCATTTCAAACATGATTTTCTGTTTTTACATTTTCTTAAGGGAACTTTGTAGCTTGCCAGTGGAAAGTCTGAAGATACAGTAGATAATATTCAATTTGTCAGAATGTAACAAACACAAACACAAGGTCACGTACAAATAAATGCGTATTGTTGAGAATCACAAGGTATTTGATGTATTTTCTAAAAATGTAAAACAAGACAATAAAACTGTGTAATTTGTTCCCCTTATTGTCAAAAACCCATTATTCCTATCAAAGTCACAGAATTGTTCATGACCTTTATATGAAATACAGGCTATCTGATACTGCTTACATATAGTATTTAATATTATTGTTGTTTCCTTGGCAATGATGTAAGCATATTTTTCATGAGAGTCCAAAGTCTATTCAACAAAGCATTATCTGAATGGTGAGCAGCTCACACAGATTATTCACTCCTAAGTCCAAAGAAAGCTCTGCGGATTGAAAAAAAAAAAATAAATTGTGTGTGACAGTTTGTCAAACAGGTTTGCAGTAGCAAAAAAAACCTGAAATGAAATCAGATTATTTTTAGTTATTGATGGTTTTATAATCATCGTGAAATAACCTGAATCACTGATGTCATTAGAATATAATCATTGTCTAATCATTAATACATTTAAATTACAATCCCCGTTTTATTGCAATATAAAACCATATTGTCTTTCAGAAGTGACTTAGAAGATTAAAGATAAAAAAAAAAAAACATGCGCAGAAAATAACAAACTTTAACGACAAACACAGATATGAGCAATCAGCGTATGAATCTCAACAATGGTGACAACAAAATATTCAGACAATCAGATCAACTCTGGACATCACAAAAAGCTACTAAAAGACAGAACAAAAAAAAAACAGCAAAAATAAAAGCAAACAGTTCGAATTAAAGACAATAATAGGACAATTCAGCTGCATAATTTATTCATGCTGTGATGCATGCTGGGAGTTTTGTACTATTGTTCCCAGCATGCATTGTGGTATGACACTTTTGATTGTCACCATTGTTGAGATTCATGTGCTGACTCTTGATGTCTTTGTGTGTCACCTTAGAATGTTTTTAATCTTTTCACTGACTACTGCAATATAACATGATCCCCTGTTGCAATAACAGGGTTTGTAATGTAAATGTATTACACAGTAAAAAAACCCCACATTTTTCTTGTTTACTGTTTTTGTCAAATTTTTTAAAAGTTCTTAGATGCATTTACTAGGTAAGTAAAGTGACAAGATATTTTTTGTTTTCTGAAAAAAAGAAAGAAAAAAAAAATCATAATGAAGTGAGTTTTTGCTTGAAACAAGCAAAATTATCTGTCAGTGGGGTAAGAAAGATAATCTGTTTAAAATCTTGTTTCTGTCCCAAACATTAATTTCTAACCAGATTGACTTTATTTCTGTCAGATATCTATTGAGAATTAACAGAGGTTTAGATGATGATGTTCTGTTGAAAATGTTCAACCATCATTGCGTTCAGTGTTTGCTTTAGTTGTGCAGTTTGGCTCTTGACTAAAGGGCTGTTTACACAACACTGTTTTCAACTAAAAATGAAAAACTTTGTGTGTTTTGACCATTCATTTACGTGACAATGTTTTTTTTTTTGGTGGCCTGAAAAAAACAAACAAAAATCTGAATCTGTGAAAAAGGTGACAGCATGTACATGCGTATTATGTGTTCAGTCTATCCACCTTACTTTTTAAGTAAGGTGTTTTCTTGTGAATGTGCGAGACTGATTTATTATTCCGATTTATTAGCCACTATAGGAAAGTAATGAGAAGAATATCAAAGTGCAGTAAACTGAAAAAATAAGGCACTGGGACGCACTAGACGATTTTCAAATCCTAACCAATTTTAAAACTGTGGGAGACCACAGACATAATGACAGTTTCAACCAATTTTTAGCATTATAATCCTCTGAACGCACACACTAGATGATTCGACCGGACCTCGTGAAACGAGATCACATGGAGACTCGCAAGATCAAATGTGACTTGAGAAGGAAAAACAAATGGAGGACAATCAACGTTGTCAGCAGGCTCTCCTGTCACATGGGCAAAGACTTTAGATATAGAAAGACGGTTCACTCCTATTAGTAATGAATGGGAGAAACTGCAACGCGCAATGTGTCGGAATATGTCCAGCCTGTTAGGTCTGAGCAAATCGCTGATTGATAAAGTCATTATTGTGTCACTGCAGCTACAGTTAGAAGCTCCGGTTCTCATATAAACCTGAGACTCGCGCTTAGGACTGCACATGCGCGTTGGCTCACCTAGCCTGAAAAATACGCTTTTTTAACACTATTTGAGCATAAGAAACAACATTTATGGGACAGTTCATGTCAGATTTTGTTGCTGATTTGAAATATGTTATTTAATTGTGAGTTTGCCAAGCAGTTTATGAGATTTCAGGATTCCCCCATTCAAATAGATAAGACTTAGTCTTGGATGCCTGAAATAGCTGCCCGGAGGTGTTGCAAATATGGCGGCTGTGTGAACAGACTTTTCTTGAAAGAGACTTTGATATGGGTAATCTTCTTTCTCAATACTCCACTTTCATGGCATGTTTGTGGATGGCAAGTTTCAGCGACAGAGGCATGCAACATCCAGTAGGTGACGCTTGCTCATCAAACATGTTTGATATTTACGATTTGAGATCGGGAACGCTCCGTCTTGATCGGGAGCAGTTAAATAATCATAATGCACCCCCTCCCCCATCTCTCAATGGAAAAAAACGCCTGTTATTGTAATCTCATAATGAAACAAAACTCAAAATCTCATTGTGGAAACAAACCGACAGTCTTTGAAAACTGTAAAGGAATAAAACCATCCATCATCGAGATCTTGTAACAGAACAAAACCGACTGTCTTTAAAATCTTGTAATGAAACAAAACTGACCGTCTTTGAAATCTCGTAATGGAAAAAAAACAACCATCATTGAGATCTCATAATAGAACAAAACTGACCGTTTGAACGGTTTCAAAATCGACTATCATTGAAATCCAACCATGTTTTTTAAAACTCAAATGAACAAAGGAACAAAACTGACAATCATTAAGATCTTGTAAAGAAACAAAACCTACCATCACTGAACTCTCGTAACGAAACAAAACCGATCATCTTTGAAAGGAACAAATCTGACTGTCATTGAGATCTCACCAAGGAACAAAACCAACCGTCATTGAAATCTCGTAAAAAGAACAAAGAAACAAAACAGACCGCCATTGAATTTTCGCAACCAAACAAAACATACGTCATTGAAATCTTGTAATGGGACAAAACTGACACTGAAAATCGACAGTTTGAATCGTTTCAAACTCGACTGCCATTGAAATCTCATAACGGAATAAAACTGACCATCACTGAGATCTCTTAAATGGAACAAAACCGACCGTCATTGAGATCTCACAACTAAACAAAACCGACCATCATTGAAATCTCTTAACCTAATAAAACCAACAGTCATTGAAATCTCGTAATGGAACAAAACCAACTGTATTGAGATCTCGTAACTGAACAAAACTGACTGACAATGAAAACCAACTGTCATTGAAATCTCGTAGAGGAACAAAACTGATAGTCATTGAGATCTCGTAACCGAACAAAACCGGCTGTCACAGAAATCTCATGATCAAATAAAACAGGCTTCATTGAAATCTCGTAAATGAATGAAACTGCCATTGAAATCTCGTAACGGAACAAAACCGTCTGTCTTTAAAATCTCGTAAAAGAACAAAGAAACAAAACCGACCATCAGTGAAATCTCGTAACCGAACAAAACAGGCCATCACTGAAATCTTGTAATGGAACATAACCCGCCATGAAACAAAACTGTTTTTGAAATCTCGTAACAGAAGAAAACCGACAGTCATTGAAAACTGACAGTCTTTAAATTCGCGTAAACGAACAAAATCAACCATCATTGAAGTTTTCGTAAAGGAACAAAACTGAGCGTCATTGAAATCTTGTAAAGGAACAAAACCAACTGTCATTGAGATCTCGCAAAGGAACGAAACTGACTGCTATTGAGATCTCCTAAAGGAAGAAAACCGACCGTCATGGAAATCTCATAAAGAAACAAAACAGACTGTCATGGAAATCTCGTAGTGAAACAAAACTGACAGTCATTGAGATCTCATAAAGGAAGAAAACCGACCGTCATGGAAATCTATAAAGAAACAAAACAGACTGTCATTGAAATCTCGTAATGGAAGAAAACTGACACTGAAACCCGACTGTCTCGTCACAAAACAAAACAACCAGCTTGAATTGTTTCAAATTCAACTATCATTGAAATCTCATAACAAAATAAAACTGACCATCGTTGAGATCTCTTAATGGAACAAAACCGACCGTCATTGAGATCTCACAACTAAACAAAACAAGAGTAACACTGATATCTCGTACTGGAAAAAAACTGTTGTTAGTGAAATCTTATAGAGGAACAAAACCGACCGTCATTGAAATCTCATAACACAGCAAAACCAACTGTCATTGAAAACTGACAGTCATGAAATCTCGTAACCGAACAAATCCGACCATCACTAAAATCTCGTAAAGGAACAAAACCGACCGTCATTGAAATCTTGTAAAGGAACAAAACCTACTATCATTGAAATCTTGTGATGAAACAACACTGACAGTTGTTGAGATCTCGTAAAAGATCAAAGTGACCTTCATTGAAATCTCGCCACCAAACAAAAACGACCGTAACTGAAATGTTATAACTGATTTCTGCAATACAGTGTGATCTCATATTGTAGTAAAACAGGGTTTGTAATTCAAATGTATGGCACAACACAATTATTACATTCAAATGACATCAGTAATTCATGCTATTTCACAATGATTATAAAATCATCATCTGATTTCATTTCAGCTTTATTTGCTACTGCAAACGTGTTTGACAAACACACTATCACAGAAGCCAGTGAAGACAAAAATATTATGAAAGAGCCCAACTAATGGAAACACTCATCACCGTTACGGTGACTTTAAATGAAACAAACATTAGCGTTAAACTTCTGTTAATTCTCAATAAGAACTTCTGTAGATGAATGACAGAAATAAAGTTTATGAGGATTTGGAAGAGTATTTTGGCACAGAAATACTCCGTCATACGTCCAACTCGTGTTTTGAAACTTTGGCCATGTTTAGCATGAGAATCCAACTCCACTTTAACAATGTAAATAAGTCAGAATACATGAAATAGCATTATACCCCCCCTTTAAAGATAACCACCCTGCAACATTCTGGGAACGTTATTTTTTGGTTCTCAAAAAAAATAAAAAAATAAATAAATAAATAACCAAACGGGAACCAAATACTAACGTTAGAGGAATGTTCTGTTTTTGCTGGGGCCCAGCTAACAATTTTTGGTTGCCAGAATGTTCTTTTTTATGGTTTGTTTTTGGTTAGCCAGGAAACCAAAAGATAAATTTAACCGAGTAACCCTTCATATTCATAATCTATAATGTATAATGCTATTTAAATAATAGTTTCAGTATTTACAATATTAGTAAAAATTTTAAATTTAACATGTTACGCCTAAAATAAAATTGAAGACATCTGGGGCTGGTTGCAAAAACTTCTTAGAGTAGTGTAATGGAGTTTACTTATGACTGTATTACACTGGTTTAGGGTAGCTGTGTTCACCCTGGTGTGTCGGTCAGAACACAGGAGGCATGAATTTGAATCAACAGTCTTTAATTAGTTCAGCAATGCTCAGCACAATGAACAGCACAGCCAGACCACAGGGCATTGCTTGGCATTATCATTATTGTGAAGATATGTGAGGTTACTGTACAGGAGTAGGCATAGGTGTGGTCTGAAACAATAGCCTATGTGCACAAGCGTAGTGACGAACTTCCGTTGGCGCCAGAAGTCGGCATATCGGTTTCCGGTTTACTTGCGTAACGCTCAAAATGTCTGTTTTTACATGATGTCTCCAGGATTTGCCTAAAATAAGCATCAGCGATGTTTATCGCATCGTTGATGCCTGGTCCCCTGCTCCAACAAGCAAGCGGGACAAAGGTTTTAAACTCTACATATCTAGCTATTTGCATAACTACGAGGCTAAGTTGTTTAATCTAATGTGGTGTGCCATCAGATAGCAGCTAAGCTAGTTAGCGTGTTCATTTTTAGTGTAGCGTTAGTATAGAAGCTTTTTTTAAAAGCAGTCTGTTCGTTTTTTGGTGATAACTGTAATATCAATTGTATTAACTTTATCTCCTCAGTTTCTAATAAAGATCAGGGCACTGACAAGAGTCCATGCAGACTGATGTAGATGCAATTAAAACGTCTTTATTTATGCTCCAATAAACGTTGTCTCAAAATGACTTCTTGTAAGTTTTCCTTGTTCACATACATGTATAAACAGAGTCCATATCTTGAAGACACAGCATATGATCATAGTCCATAAAGCTTTAGCTGTTAATTTAACAGGTCTTTTCTCTTTCATACTCATTTTCAACACTAGGCAAACTTTGTAACCCCATCAGAATCCGTACACTCTTCATTTTACATTTTGCAAACAACTGTGAAAAAAAACATAATACTAAAAAAAAAAAAAACACCACAGTTTTTTGCAACCAATGCACTGGAATTACGTTTGACCCCATTGTGTGCACACATACTTTCATATGGCCATTGTAATGTTGCAACAACAAACATATTCCAGTCGATCAGTCCTGGCGAGACGAGCGTACAGTGTAAATCCAGCAACAAATGCAGCAAGTGAGAAGAAAGAGTCCAAACGAATCCAACGATTAAAGCTGAAATAATTTCCACGACGAATCCAGCCAGTGAAGCACAGTTTTTGACTGTGTAACAGCATGCAGACTGATGTAGATACAATTAAAACAAACGTCTTTATTTATACTCCAATAAACATTGTCATTGTACGCTACTCTCCTTATTTTGTGCAGCCAGCGCGCACGAAGGTTGGTGTCCTTCGGGAAGCGATAGAAGCTCAAATGGCTGTTAAGGCCAATTCACACCGCACCGACAAACGCCAACAAACTCGTCTGTTGGAGTTTGTTGGATAGGTGTGATACCCCTGTTGGCGTTGGTCGGAATCTGTTTTCACCCGACTGAACATGTTTAATCGGCGTTTGTTGGGTCGTGTAATATCTGAGCAGTGTGAACAGTTTTCCAACAAACGGCAACAAACTCTGACGTAATCTGACCTGGCCACGAACCGTTGCCATGACGATGAGGCAAGTTCCCCTGCAAAGACAGCTGTTTGATCGCGCCCGCGCCTCACGCACACACAACAAAGCACTGGAAACGTGACATCGCAGCTTGTTCATTATAAAAAATAAAATACAGTTTAAAAAAACAAACAAAAAAAAAAAAAAACATATAAAAAGGTCAAATAGTCTGTAGTGCAATCCGTGCCATTCAGCAAGAGCACTGCTCGACTTCACCGAAGGAGAGAGGTATAACCACCATGAGAGCAACGCAGGTTTACCTTCAGTTTCGTTTTAAATTAATTCGTTTTGGCTTGTTTAGCTACACGGTTATAGGCCTATGGGTCACATAAATAAAAAGGTTCGCGCTAAAAAAAAAAAAGTTTAAAAACCGGTGTATACCAACCGCAACGCAATAGGTTGCGATCAGATCGATGGCTACAGCGCTTCGGATTTCAGGTTAGTATTTTTATTTTGCCTCAATACTTTAATACAATGAAAACATATATGATACTATATTATTAATATAATAAACTTGCCTGCCAATATTGTCAACATGGTTACACGTAGGATATGTAGTTGTGGAATTTTCCCAGCCAGACTTGACTCGTTTGTCGGTGTTTGTTGGGCCAGTGTGAACATTAAAGTTTTTTTTTTTCTCAATAGAATTCTAAATCCAACGGCCAACTTGTTCGTTGGCGTTTGTCAGTGCGGTGTGAATTGGCCTTTACCGACTTGAAGCAGAGCAAAGTGGCACACAGCACAGCAGTGCTCCGTAGATCCACCCTCAGTTCTTTGAAACTTAGGTGAGTCACGCACATTATATCTCTTTTGTACCACAGCAGCATTCAATCTTGCTTGTTTACTATAGCGGATGAAGACAGGAAGGAAACCGGAAACCGGTATGCCGACTTCTGGCGCCAGCGGAAGTTCGTCACTACGCTTGTGCACGTAGCCAATTAGTAATAAACACAATTAGTAACATCAACAACTTATTAATCAATCAATAACCGGCATTTATACTATTAGCTATTCATTGTAAACATGAAATTCGCTGCAGTAATACCACTTTTCACCGTTAGATGGCGCATGGCGCTCATTAATGGAATTATTTGCTGGTCATCACACAATCCGATAATTAAACTTCTAACTAAGAATAACTACAGAGCGAAAGTATAAACATTCGAATCTACACACTGGAAAAATCAATCAGTAATGCTATTAATATACTGAAACCAAATGTAGTAAATATGCTACAAGTGAAATAAAGGGCTTAGGCAAGATGCTGCGTTTAACGTCACTGATCTTCACTTCACGAACTCACAATATCTTATGAATTATTCCTCATACAACACATTCAGTAAAGGACAATCGTGAATGAACTTACATGTTGTCATTAACGCACAACTTGAGCACATATCATCCTCAACCAAAGTCAAATTCAGTCCGTACTCTGACGAGACCTAAATGGGGTACTTCGTGCTATCAGGGCTGCGTTCAGCCCCGACAAAACGTTGCAAAACGTTGCGAAACGTTTTTTAAACGGAAACGGTGGTGCGTTGAACACCCTGTTCTGATGATGCAAGAGTTGCAACTATGGCAGCTGAGAAGGCCATTCTTTGTGTTCTTTTTGAAGAATTTTCGGAGCCTGATGAAATCGGTATAAATACGTGTTTAATACTGCAAAATACGCTCGATGTTACAGTCACTGCCCTTGCTGTCCAGAATAAAAGAGAACATCCCAATCGAGTGAAGGGATTTGTGGAAACTGTGGTTCCTAATTTTATTGTGATCCAACATTTGCCTCGCATTTCAGGATGAAAAGACAAACATTGAAGGATAATCCACTTCTTACCTCCGAGACTGTGTTATGATCTATATGACCTTATTATTTTTGTGAGTATTAGGCTTATCATTATTGATTATCACTATTGTGCTATGATATTGTAATATTTACCATTATATAATCAGATGAGAATAGAAAAGTTTATGAAAGTGTCACTCCAAAATACAATAGCAAAATATATAAATATGTATAGTATTTTTATGTTACAGTTATCACTTTACATGGACCCATCGTGCGAGCTGTCTCTTTAATACCGCGTGGTTTATATACATGTTGTTGCTGATTGGGCTAACATTTTTGACACACCCACCAAACAAGAGAAAACGTATCTCAAACTTGTTGCACACCGTTGCACACCAGTTCCAGGAAACATGTTGTTTAACCAGAAACCATAGCAAAACGTTGCGCACCGGTTTGAGCTTGAACGTGCCCCTGCTCAACCGGATCTGAAAGTTATTGACGCACGCAGTAACCCGTGCTCTGATTGGGTTAACTGACCAAACTATTCACGTTTTTTAAACAAGACTTTAAATTGGCTTTATGATAAGCCAGCATAAATTTCTTATAAACTTTTCAGTCTAGTTATTGTTTTTCTTGATTGCTAAAGCACAATTTATGAAACAATTCAACATTTTCTCACAACTATAACCTCAAACTTCCAGGTCAAAATAAAATGTCCTAGTCAAAATCAAACTTTGGCCTCAGATGACGCACAAAACGTAACAAATACACAGACTAGTAAATTCAGTATCCTCTGTACATTTCACCAAATTTCATTACAGTATTTGTCTTCTGACACAAAGACTATATCCCTAGGTAGTCATTTCTCAGTTCTGCAAAAATACAGTTATGCAAAAAAAAAAAAAAAAAAAAGGCTACAAAGTAAGTTGACAATCACAAGTTTGAGGGTGTACAACATGTGGTACAGTTTACTGTTAATCGAATAGTGAAATTTCCCTCATCTAAAAAAGCCTACTGGTACTGTGTAGTCTACTGTAATTGTACTGTATGTGTAAGTTTAAAACCCACGTAAATTATTCTTTCAGCTCTCTCTCAGATTTTGACTAGTGTGTCATCAGTTTTGCTTCCTAATATAGTCATTGTTAAAAGTTTTGAGAAATGTGTCATTTTGAGAACTGAACGAATGGTTTGGGAAACTGGGCCAACTGAATCACTTATAATGTGTTAGCAATCGAGAAAAACTAAAATACGTTTATATTCTTACCTAACTCTGCTATTAGTTTCTGTGATCGGGATCTTCTTATTGATTTCATGTTATTGTTTCGTCGGATGGCAAAAAGACCTTTATCCATGATGAAAGTGGAGCGGGCGGTAGATACATAGCCTATGCTTTATTTATAAGGTGTGTACTGAATTTGCTCCTCCAATATCACTGTTTTAGTAGTACATTAAGTCACATTAATCATTTTTCAAGTTAAGCGCTTGAATGTCCCACTTTGCAGGGCGCGCTTTGCCGCCAGTATAGCCTATAACATTCTCTTTGGACATGCGGCAGTATCGGACCCCTTGTGAGTGAGAATGGGTTGGAAATCAAGTCAATTAGCCTATTATCATGTTTCAGAGACATGCCTCTTGAAAGAGTGGGAGAAACAATAATTTTACAAAAGAAAACCTGTAAATTGACATTTCTTCGACTTTAATCTGTCCATTTTATATTTTGGTTTATAAAGATGCAAAACGTAATAAACAAAAAGGTCAATATTTATTTTGTGCACATGAAATGTGTGTATTCGGTTTTAATTTAAAATTTGGTATTCAACATAGCATTTAAAAATACAACCGTTCGTTTTTTGTTTTTCTCAACATGGTTAAAAAACGAAAAAGGAATGGACGCAAAAGTACACGGACCACGGACCTAACTTAAACATCTCAATCCTCCCTATAATTCATCTGCCCGTCCATGGTACTGGCTAGAGGAACTAAAGAGCAGTGGAAGCAGCACACGAAACTTACCGTGGTGTGGGCTGTGTGGGCTTACGGAACGAACGCGGCGCCAGTTCCGTTTTTTCCGTAAGTAGAATATGGAAGGCGTAGGACATACAGCATAAGCTTTTTGAAGAATATGGAAAGCGGAAGCACGTGCAAGGCAATCATTTGTGTTTATAAAGCATATACGTTTGTATTTTTTTTTTTAGAAAATGACCGATCGTCTCTCTAGATAAGACCCCTTAAAGCCCTTTGAAGCTGCACTGAAACTGTAATTTTGACCTTCAACCGTTTGGAGAGACCATTGAAGTCCACTATAAGGAGAATAATCCTGGAATGTTTTCATCAAAATTTCTTTTCGACCGAAGAAAGAAAGACATGAACATCTTGGATGACATGGGGGTGAGTAAATTATCAGGAAAATTTTATTTGAAAGTGGACTAATCCTTTAAACTACGCCAGAGTACGTACACACCTCATGCACCGGATGCCGTGCGCGCACTCAAGGCAGTTGGACATAGTGGTGTATTAGAGGTAAAAAATTATATAAATACTGTTCGGTTTCTCACACAAACCGATCGTTTCGTGTCTTATGACATCAATGTGTTGTCACGAGCCGCAGGGTTTAATTTGGATTTGTCTGTGCATGTTTTTTTTGACTCTTATAGATTGTGTTTCCATTGACATGCATTATACGACTGACAGACTGCAACGGTTGGAGTTAAAAATCATCATTTGTGTTCTACTGAAGAAACAAAGTCACCTACATCTTGGATGCCCCGGGGTAAGCAGATAAACATCAAATTTTAATTTTTGGGTGAACTATCCCTTTAAAGAGACAGCTCGCACAATGGGTATGAATGTAACAGGAAAGTAGCTGTTATACATATTTATATATTTTGCTATTGTATTTTGGAGTGACACTTTCATAAACTTTTCTATACTCCTCTCATATAGGTCATAACACAGTCTCGGAGGTAAGAAGTGGATTATTCTTCATCTGAAATGTTTTTTTCATCCTGAAATGCGAGGCAAACGTCATATCACAGTAATTAGGAACCACAGTTTCCACAAATCCCTTCACTCGATTGGGATGTTCTCTTTTATTCTGGACAGCAAGGGCAGTGACTGTAATATTGAGCGTATTTTGCAGTATTAAACTCGTATTTATACCGATTTCATCAGGCTCCGAAAATTCTTCAAAAAGAACACAAAGAATGGCCTTCTCAGTTGCCATAGTTGCAACTCTTGCATCATCAGAACAGGGTGTTCAACGCACCACCGTTTCCGTTTAAAAAACGTTTCGCAACGTTTTGTCAGGGCTGAACGCATCCCTGAAATGTACTGTGGATCTTGTGCATGTTCATTTGCACCAGTGTTGCCAAGTCCGCGATTTTCCCGCGGAATTGGGCTACTTTTACACTGTTGCCGCGGGTTAAATCGACCCAAAATAACGTGATATTTAGCCCCTGGAATGCGATTTTACCAGGGGAGCCCCGCCAAAAACGCGAATTTTACCCCCCAGAAAGCGATTTTTACCGTGGGACCTCCTGAAATGCGATTGGGCTAGTTTTGTTGTTAAAACCTGGCAACCCTGATTTGCACGAGACAAAACCTTGTGAGGAACAGAAACTTATATGAGGAGCCGCCCATGATGACTGACCTTGTTTTGGAGAGAACATTGTTTTCTCCGTTATAAATACAGCCGTGAGCTCATACGAAGTGCAGATCGCCACTGCTGGAGAGAAAACATCTACAAAACCAGACCACTGCTGCCCATCATGATGAAGTAAGTGTTTAAAATTAATTTATGGAGAAACATTGTGATTTACGATGTGAATATTTCAAATTTATGACGTAGATATTTAAGAATCAGAGATACCATAAACAGTTTCATAAAAATACAAATTGCATCCTTTTCTGTTTCGTATGTTTCCTTTAAGCTTTTAATGCTGTAATTTTTCACTGTAATACTTTTAATTTTAAGGTTCTTTGCAATGACTTGCCTCCTTTTCCTTCTCCCTTTACAGGATTTCCGCGGGGCATTAAAAAGCATTAAAAGTCATTAAATGGATTTTGCGAAAAGTAAGGCCTTAAATAGCATTAAAAAGCATTAAATTTTATTCCTACAGGCATTAATTTTTTTTAGATAGTTTTGAAGAAAAATAATACTACCAGTTTATTTTGAATATAGCCTTCATAATTAATAGTACATTGGTGTGATACACACACGGAACCAGTTTGGTAATTGCCTCCGGCCGGTGTTGTGTAATATTCGGTTCCTGTGAAAACCTGTTCCAGTGGGTGGAGTATACGTGAATATTCATGATATTTCCCTGTTGTGGGCGTGGCCTTGAGACAACGCGCATACGAATGGAACTGAAAATATTTGTGCTCAAATCAAACACGTTTAATGGATTATTTCGAAACTGTAATGAAGATTCAATGTTAAGCATTAACAGCAACAGTTGACATTTTCAAAATGATTAATATATTGTGTAATATGATAAATCGTCTGTGCTCTTTTGCCTGATTGATTAGGCTACAGACATTCGGATTTAGGTAAGGACACAGCAGAGGAAACAATGAGCGAATAACCTATTCTAATCTGGGATAGTACAGTTTATTACTTGTGCTCTATTAAAATGTTTATGAGCTAGCCTGTTGTGAGTCATCCTTAATTTCTTGTTTATTTCGCATATAGCCAGTGTTTCTGTTAACTACATAAACATACCTGAGGAGAATGTTTTATTAATCTTGCAGTCATCATAAACATTGAAATTTGTACTTTATTATATAATACAGTGAATAAACCTTTAAAGCATTGTTCTGATGACCCAGTCTTTCTTATATAGTCCAGCTGTTACCTCAAGAATATTATTTTCTATTATTTTTCAGAAGCTTTATTTTGCTTTCGTGATGCATATCATCATCATGTAAAGTCTGTTTCAGACTGGATGTGAGTGCTGAAGTCACTGGAAGCTCTGGCAGTGTGTGATCTGGACATACATGGAGGCTGTTCTCATTGAGTGCCAAGGGCCTGTTTTAATCATCTCAGACACCGAATATTCACTTAATTTTGCTTTGTTAGAGTTGATGAAAAGCATACAACTGTAAAAACAATCCAAATAAAACACTAAAAAAGATGACATATTTAATTTGTTTACATGCACATCACCATTAACCAACATCAGAGAACAGTGAACATGAAATTGTGTTGTTGAATTATTGAAATATTAACTTTATTAATCTCAGGGGGACTTCAAGTAAATATTTTAGTTCAACAGAGTTTGGCTGACAAAAACGTTTGGGAATCCCTGCCCTACAAAGCTGAAGTTCAGAAATGGTATAATTTTATGTGTACTTGTAAAATGAGAAGAAATACTTTTGAGTAATATTTTCAAATCTCAAACACGATTAACACAACATTATGGATTATTACATTTTGGATGATTTCATTTACCATTATAAAACACGACTTAAAAAGTAGGTTGTTTTTCAGTGCAACGTATGGTCAAAGAACAGACACGATGGATGCTTTATATAAATATAAATGTGTGTGTGTAAGAAATATTTAGTAATATAATATTTATTAGTAGTAGTTATTTCTCTAAACGGTATTTTACTCTTGACCAAATACAACCTGTTTTTGTTAATGAAAACAGAATGTGCTCTTTTGAGGGTCCATGTTAAAGCGATAGTTCATTAAAAATAAAAATTCTGATGCCCTCATCTTATTTTAAAGTTGTATGACTAATTTTTTAGTGGGACATATTTTGAAAAATGTATCAGTGTATTTTTCATACAATGGAAGTCAATGGGCACCAAAATTTGTTCTACTGGTTCTTCAGAATATCTTCTTCACAGAAGAAAAGAAGGGTGAGTAAATGATGACAAAATTTTCATTTTTGGATGGACTATACCTTTAATCTATTATAATCGATTAGTATTTGGAGACTAGTGATTCCCAAATAGGTGTGGAAAGATTTTGATGTTGCTTTGTTAAAGCTTTAAAAAAAAAAAAAAAAAAAAAAAAATTGTGACAGATACAAGTAAATGTGCAATTGTGTTACTTTAATTACAATTTTACATAATATCCAGTATAATATGAGAAAACAGTGTAGTGAAAAATGTGTAGTTTGGTGTTGATAAAGGAAGTTTGAGCCTTACTGACATGGCTGTGGAGGCTGGGAAACACTGGCTATAAAATAAATTCAGAATTACACAAATACTCACACCAGGCTAGCTTATATACATGTTATTAGGGCACAGATGTTTATTTCAGGTATTGTTGTTAACACTCTGCTGTCACCGAATGGCAAAAAGGTATAGTACAGGCTACTAACCAAAATATTCAATTAAATCGAAAACCTCACAAATAAAATAAAAAAATATTAAATAAAACAAAGACATCAAATAGTAATAATCTGTACTAGCCTAGACGAGCATGGGTTATTCGCTGATTGTTTGCTGTGTCTGTAATCAATCAGGCAAAACAGCACAGACGATTTATCATATTACACAATATATTAATAGTTTTGAAAATGTCAACTGTTGCAGTTATTGCTTAACATTGAATCTTCATTACCGTTTCGAAATAATCCATTAAACGTGTTTGATTTGAGCACTAATATTTTCAGTTCCATTTGTCTGCGCGTTGTCTCAAGGCCACGCCCACAACAGGGGAACTATCATGAATATTCACTTATACTCCACCCACTGGAACAGATTTTCACAGGAACCGAATATTACACAACACCGGTGCAAAATTGCTGTAACGCCATTTTGGACAGTGGCGGGCTGGGACCTGTAGCAAAGAATATACACTAACAAGAAGTGACACTCAATAGAACGTTCCATTGCAACACCGGTGTCATGAGAAATCGAGTCCCCCCCTAGAAATCGGGTCTCCTTTAGGACCCAGGCGGTAATGCCTGATCAAAAGTTGTTATCATAATCCATTTCACTATTGTATGAAGTTTATTACATTAAGTGCACAAACAACATGCTTGAAATGTAAAATGAATGCCTATATTGCATAATAAAACAAACTGGAAACACAACCATGACTAAAAATGTATTTTTTTATAACGATAAGGATTGTTGCAACAAACTGTTCTGTAAAAGTAACTTAGTATTAATTGTACGCAATAATAGCAATGTGGTATAGTATATAATATTACTATTATAAATAAATGCAAAGTTAGTACACACAAACATCATTCATTTGAAACATGTAATTGGGAACTATTTGGAAGCAGTTAAATAAACCATGTAATTTAAAAGACATTAATGGTTATAATAACGCATTTTAAACAATATGAGACAAGCTGAAATATAACGAACTGAAATCCAATCTTAATGATGACAACACAGAATAAAATACTATAACTAGTGATCATCAAATCCTTTTAACAGTTTATTTTACAGACTTTGTGTAAGCCTTCCACTTTTTTCACAAAACCTTTTTGCTCTCTAGAAACCCAGTCAGTTTGGGCTAAAATTCTTTAAAAGATCTAGTATTAGCATTAGGCTTATAAACACTGAATTAATACCAACATAAGAAATTAAATTAAGGACATGCATCAGAAAAAATGGGAATGTTGGGCAATAAATATATGAATATAACAGCTTGATTTTGCAGTGTTGTCTAATATCCGTTAAAGCAAAAGTGTCCAAAAATGGGAATTATGCGATAACGGACACAGCAATGCATCATGTATTATAAGATCATTATGTTTGTAGCGTGATCCATTAAAACATACAATATAGCCCATTTCAATTCAGACCTAGTGGAGTGATAGCCTACTATTATTACTATTACTCCACTAGGTCTGAAATATATTGTTCGCTGCAAACATGATGATCTTAAATTTATTAATTATTAATTTACTATTAATAAGTTGCATAAAATGGAAATACTCAATAAAGTAGGCTAACTACGTTACCTCAGATGGTTGAATGGTTGGATTCCACAACTGGTAAATTAAAACATAAGACAATAGCTACAACATTTACTGTAGGTGCCATAAAATTTACTGAAGATTTCCTTGGAAAAATGTTCTTTTGCGCTTCTGATTTGGAAGTGAAATTCGCCGTTTTTGGGTGCGTAAGATGTAGGGCTGCACGATTAATCGTATTTTAATCGCGATAACGATATCTGCTTCTCTCGATTGATTACAAATAATCGTCACGATATTGGCCCGCTCGTTATTTATCCTGAAAAGGTGTTTTTTCTTTGGGATATACGTGTGGTTGCCAGATGCAAAGAGCTTAAATCCCCCAAATAGAGCTTTTCCCTTAAAAAGATATACTGTCTTCCCGGTGTTTTACTTAATCTGTGCAATCTGGCAACTCTGTGCACGCGCTCCGTCTAAATGCGGAAGAAGCGCTGATGATCTGAAAACAAATATGTGCGCTGGAGTTTAGCGATCTCCACAGCGCAATTCTGCTTCAATGAAAGTGTCGTACAGCCAGTCTTTGTTTCTTCACAAGCCACTCGTACTATTTGTGTGACTAAATCTGCCATGATCAAACCTTCAGCGATAAATTGCAACAAATGCAACACGGTTCTCCACCTTACTGTTTGCAGAATGCACTTTTGCAACCTATGTGACAATTCAATCGGGAAAATGAACATAGTTTGGAATCATTGGAAATAATATTAGGAGTTTCGCTGTTTTATACGGAGCCCCACACATGACATGCAAGAAAAAATGTAAATCGTGCGCACGATTTAGACTACTATTTTTTCCCTGCATGTCATGTCCGGGGCTCCGTAGTTTTATCTTTTGAAGTTCCTAAAGGTTTTACCAGTTTTCATAATGTTAATCAGTTGAAAATTATATCGCCACTGGGACATTTTTTTTTTAAATATATCAAAGTACAATATAAAAATACATCTTTCTTTGCTTTACGAATTTGCAGGGCAATCTGAATCTGTGGTTTGTCTCATTTGCAAACTAATTGTGTTGCTTTAAAAATCTAATGTGAATACAGATTACAAAGCGTTCACCAAAACCATGTGTTTTGTATTGATTTACCATCTAACGAAGTTATCATAGTTGGTTAAATGAAGTCGGTGTGCCACCTACAGGCCTTTTGGGTGAAGTGTAGGTTGGTAAAGAACATGCAAAATGGCCATAACATTATCCTTTTTGATAGAAATAATCGTGATTAATAATCGTGATTATGATTTTGAGCAAAATAATCGTGATTATCAGTTTAACCATTATCGTGCAGCCCTAGTAAGATGTGAAGGATTCTCTAGATAAGACCCTTATTCCTCGTCTGGTATCGTTTAAAGCCCTTTGAAGCTGCACTGAAACTGTAATTTTTACCTTCAACCTTTTGGAGACCATTGAAGTCCACTATATGGAGAAAAATCCTGGAATGTTTTCCTCAAAAACCTGGACATGGACATCTTAGATGACATGGGGGTGAGTAAATTATCAGGAAATTTTAATTTAAAACTGGACTAATCCTTTAAGAGAATCCAGTTATTTAACGTTTGCAATTACAACAGGAAACACACTTTTTAAGGTGCACAATCTCCACCTCCAACATTGCCAAAAGACAATGAACAGAATTCTGCACAAAATATGACAGTATAAGTTAAATAAATATACACTATATACATAAATGTGCCAAAAATATATACAATCAGATATATAAAAAATGTAACAAGAGCAGAGAGCAACAATAATATAAAATATTAAGATTAATATACAAATAAAATATAGAATAAATATTCTAAATAGCACAACTTCTTCATCACACAAATGTGAAAACACACTAAAGAGAGAATCTAACGTTAACCCAACTGATGGAAATAAATAATAATTGAACTTGTAACAGTTTTGTTGCAAAGCACAATATTATGGTGAAATTAGATCTCGTGTTTGTTGAGTTAAAACCGAATTATTGTTGTAAGCATAGCCTTTTTGCTATGATGATGCTTGCTAACAAACTTAAGAGTTATACCCACCAATTAACATTAGCCCTTCATGAATGACATGGATACCGTAATAATCTTACAGAGAGAACATAGTTGCATACCTTTTATCTTTTGCTCATTTCTCCTCTTCTTTTTTTTCTAAATTGGGCACCTGATGGCTTTGACCTTTTCCTGTCCATCGCTGTGTTTATTTGGCACTCGACCATCAACAGATTTCCCATCCCCCCAACACTGTCACTCACGACCAGAAGTTAAGATTAAATCAATTCACCTTGGTGATCACATAATCGTTTTGTATTACCTATTTTTATTAGCCATTTCACACAATTCAGAAAAACAAATATTTGCAGGAACTATAGGCCTGTATTTATAATATTATGAAGGAAATGTGTGTTATTTGGAAGAAAGTCGAGGTGTGACTGACTTTAGTCCACTAATTCCATTAGAGTATTGCTCTATACCCGCTCCCCTTTCCCCTTCTCACACAGCTTCTGTGCATGGCACCTTCTCAGCAAGCAGGGGCGCCAAGCAGGGGCGCCAGGCGGCTGCCCGGTTCGCCCGTGCCAAAAACCGCTACTGCTTACAAAAGAAACATTTACTGTTTTTGTTCTATTTTAGCAGCGAAAATAGTTTCAAACAAAGATCACAGCAGAACCATAGCGCAACACTCAGTCTTGTTTTCGTTATGATTCAGCGTTTTCAATGAATCAGTTGAGTCAAAGATTAAATGACCCATTCATAAGCAACTGCCTCATTCAGCCATTGGAATGAATCGTTTAAATGAATGACTGACTTATTAAGACAGTTACTTTACGCCACCTACTGGTGGTTTAGTTTCATTTTTAAAAGTATAATTCCCCCCTTTATTAAAAAGCATTAAATTAGATTTGATGAAACCTGTAGAAACCCTGACTTTAATTGAGGATTTATTGTCAAACAGCTCCATATCCTTGGATCTAAATGTGTCAGCAGTAAATGTCCTCGTAAGGCTAACTTCTCTTTCTCTGTAACTCCAGTTCCCCACTGAAAAGCAGCCTTGAGAGGCTGGAGTGCCACTTCACATGGGATCTGGGGCAACATCGAAATGAGCTTCAGGGGATGAAGAGGCACATGCAGGATGTGGACCAGGAAATGTGCACTTGGCCGGTTCACTATTACAACCTGCTGGGCTACATCCATCAGGCTCTTGGCTCCAACACAGAGGCGCTGATGAACCTGGACAAAGCAGAAAGTGTGATCCAGGAGCAGGGAACAGAAGAGGCTGGAGTCCGGCTGCAGGTCAACAAAGCTAACCTGGCTTGGGTCTACTTCCATTTGGGAGAGCTGGAGAAGAGCAAAGAATATCTAGAAGAGGTGGAGAGGCTTCAGCGAATGCATCCTGCTCCACCTGGATGCACTTTACACCCTGACGTCAGTGGAGAAAAGGGCTGGACGCTGGTGAAGTTTGACTTGTCAAAGAAGTGTCAGGCGATTGATTACTTTAAAATGGCTTTAGAAGCACAACCAGATAGGAAGGAATGGCACAAAGGTCTTGCCGTGGTGATGAGCAAGGATTGTGTACAGTCTAAATTCACTCCAGAACAGATTGTAGAGCAACTGAAAATCGCATATGAGAAAGACCCAAGTTGTTTGTTCCTTCACGCTCTTTATTTACTAAAACTATGCGATCAGAAAAATGTGTCATCAAAAAACATTGAAAGGGAGATGCAAGATTTACTAGAAAGAATTCTTGAAACTGGAAACCTGGAGGGGTTGCACCCTATTCTCTGGTATTACAGAAAAGAGATTTCTTTTTGTAAAGCTAATCAAATAGCAGAGACCGTTCAAGAAAAGTTCCCCACTTCAGTTTCAGCATTGAAACTTTTGGCAAACAGCTACAAATGGATGGTTTACGACATGGAAGGAAATGAGGAAAAGGAAATTTTTGCTAGGAAAGCCATTAAGCTCTTTGAGGAAGTTGTCAGACATAACCCTTACTCATACAAAGTAAAGATGTCCCTTGCATCAATGCACAAATATGCACACAACAGGAAGAGATCAGATGAGATTTACCAGCAGCTCCTGTCAGAGATAAATTATCTTTCTCCTCAAAGGCAACAGAATATTTACTACAATTATACCTTTCATCTACTTGACTGCAGACAGTATGAAGAATCAATCAAATATCACATGAAAGTAGCAAAAATCCCAAGTGATTCAGTTCACAAACAGAAGAGCATAAAGATTCTTCAAAAAACTTTGAGAAAAGGTAGAAGCCCTCAGTGTGAGGAAATTATGCTTATTCTGGAGAGAATTAATATTTCTGATTAAAATGTCATACTTCATCAAAAAACAAACAAACCTTCCATTTGTATAAATTTGCCACAATTCTAAAAATTTTATTGGAGGTGGGAAAATTTTCTTTCTCTTGTAGCATCTGGACCAATCAGACACACACAAATTATTCATTATTTAACGAATAATCCAACAAACTCACTCTCCCAACAAAGGTGTGTGACCCATCCCCCAAAACTGCAACTACCATCCCAAATGCAGCCAACACCAGGTCTCTGGTTACAGGGGGTATTCCAGAAAGCAAGGTTAACTTACCATCACATATACCCTGAACTCTCGGCTGATTAACCCAAACTTTGCTTACTTGAGGTATGCTGGTTCCAAAAACGCGTCCAGGAGTAAGTTCAGCCAACCCAGAGTATGTTCCCGGTTAACACGCAAGACATTCTCAACAGAGCAATGAATCAATGATTCACCATGGAAACAGACGCTAAGAAAAATCACACCATTCTACTTCTTTCTTCTTTTGTTTAATGCCGATTTACATAACCAACTTGGTGCACATCACCACCTATTTGGTGGTTGTACCATAATTTTTTCAATCTTTTAATAAGTAATCTTCTATTCACTGAGAATAAGAATTATATTGTTTGTTTGCTAAGTATTTAATAAGATATCTCATATGTATTTTATTATAGAAATTATAGCATAGAAAACGTCTTGTTATAAAAAGGGAGAATAATGAAGATACATGTGTGAGATGATGACAAATACATATATTAGAATTGAATAAACATTTAAACATTACCACTTTATAATAAAATCACTGTTGTTATATATAACTGTAACAATTTGTTATATATATTGTTACATTAATATGACCATATTAATTATATAACATGCATCTGAATACCTCTTAAGCAAACTAACCCTGGAACATAACCTGCTCCGGAGCAGGTTAGGTTCACAGAGTAAGTTGCTATGGCTTTTTACCCTGAAAGTTACTTCCATTTTTGGAACTGAAAGCTGAGGTTATCTGCTTACTATACTCTATTATACACACACACACACACACACACACACACACACACACACACACACACACACACACGTATAACCACTTGAGAAATGTATCAACATGTATTTGATTTCTCTATGTGATCATTCCTTTATAGTGTTTTGCCTATGTATTAATCCTTGAATGCATGTGTTAGTATTACTTGATTAATCAAGATTGCATAAATATAATTCTTGATATCTACGAATTTGTTTTTTAATGAACTACATGATCATGTATATTACGTTGATACCTATGCAACATATTAGTATTATAAGAATCTTGAAAGTACTTCTCTTAAACACCCAATTAAATTACATATGCAAAAACCTGCTAAAGGACAAAGTTTCCCTCCAAAGGAACAACTTATTGGCTCACACCATCAGAGGGTGTGACATCATAGTACAGAAAAATACCAGGCAAACCCTCCAGGTTTTTGGTTTCATTGGTTCTTTCTAAAATTTTTACCTCATTGTTTTTGGCCTGTACCTCAGACATTTTTTTTTGGCATGTAGAGGGACTGAATGTACAAATCATTTGAGTCTGCAGTTTTGTTTACAACAAGTAACATTTAAAGCATGTGATATTGATAATATTGTGTGGGCTTGACCTACTGTAATTTGATTGGCTGTTCAGATGGTTAAAGAAACAGCTATGAAATCCATTGAGCTGTTTGAGGAGGTTGTCAGACATTACCCTAATCTTTTACATGAAAGAAATCCCAAAAATGACAGATCACAAACAAAGAGTATAAGTCTTTAAAAGTATTATGAGGAGGGGCAGAGACTCTCGCTGTAGGGCAATTCAGCATTTTCTGGAGGGAATTAAGACTTCTATTATAATGTGCACGAACGCAACAGTCAAGTTATAAACAATGTCCCAAAATCATACAACAATCATTATTGGAGGGTGTTCTCTTTAAATTTCACTCTATGCAGAAACCATAAAAGAAAATTAAGAAAAACATATAAAGGGACAAATATCTTAAATCCCAAGATATTGTATATTCATTTATATTTTGTTATGCTAATGGACTGTAGCTTCCACAGTACCTGTTCATTGTTTCCACTGATGTAAAAAAAAAAAAAAAAAAAAAAAAAAAAAAAAAAAAAAAAACACTTCTTGGAGCTGAATCATGTGCTTATTGCTTCTGATTATAACTATTGTTCACAGAAAACACGTTCACAACTGCCTTTTTTTTTGAGACTTTCATTTCTGAAATGTGGATATAGAAATGTGTTGCTTACAGTACATGTTTCTGTTTCAAATACAATAATAAACATTTAATTATAAACACTGTTTTCTCCCATCCATTTTTGATTAGTTTTTTTAGTTTGTTGATTAGATTTACTTGACCTGCTCAGACCTGACCTGCTTGACCTGTTGATTTTGTAACTTTGTTTTCAGTGTGCAGTAACATAAAAATGAACGCCCTTTTCTCAAAGTTGAGTGCATTTCAAACATGATTTTCTGTTTTTACATTTTCTTAAGGAAACTTTGTTGCTTGCCGGTGGAAAGTCTGAAGATACATTCTGACAAATTGAATATTATCTACTGTAACAAACACAAACACAAGGTCACGTACAAATAAATGCGTATTGTTGAGAATCACAAGGTATTTGATGTAATTTAAAAAAAATGTAAAACAAGAGATTAAAACTGTGTAATTTGTTCCCCTTCTTGTCAAAAACCATTATTCCCATCAAAGGCACAGAATTGTTTGTGACCTTTATATGAAATACAGGCCATCTGATACTGCTTACATATAGCATCTAATATTATTGTTGTTTCCTTAGCAATGATTTAGTCATATTTTTCATGAGAGTCCATAAAGTCTATTCACCAAAGCATTATCTGAATGGTGAGCAGCTCACACAGAATATTCACTCCTAAGTCCAAAGAAAGCTCTGCGGATTGATGCAGAATTAGGAAAGCTCACATTTAACTCATTTGCCATAATTAAAAAATTAAAACATTCAAAGAATTCAAAACTTATGACACTGAATAGAGTTACATTTGATCTGAGTGTTTTAAGGACAGTGAGCTTGGCTGTTTGTAAACAGTGTATGTAGCTGTATACACTACTGTTCAAAAGGTTGGGATTTTTTTAAAGAAATTTTTACTTTTATTCTGCAAGGACAAATTAAATTGATCAAAAGTGACAGTGAAGGCATTTATAACGTTACAAATTATTTCCATTTCTAAACAAATTTCTATTCATCAAAGAATCCTGAAAAAAAAAAAAAAAAAAAAAAAAAAAAAACTAGTTTCCACAAAAAATAATAAACAGCACATCTGTTTTTAACATATATTTCACAGTACTGCTCTTTTACTATATTTGTGACTCAGTGTGCATCCTTGGTGAGCATAAGAGGCTTCTTTCAAAAACACTTACGCCCGCTTTCACAGACAGGGCTTAGACTAAGCCAGGATAAGGCCTTAGTTCAATTAGGACATTTAAGTAGTTTTTATAAGCCCTAGAAAAAAAACATTACTGGTGTGAATCTTGAGACAAAACAATGGCACTGACATATTTTAAGAAATGTCAGCGCAAGTTGCTTTCAGTTAAAAGAGCTCAAACATGCATTTTAGTCTGGGACTAGCTTAAGCCTGGCCTGTGAAACCGGGGGTAAAATCTTACAATCTTACAACTTTTGAACGGTAGTGTACATTATAAATACATTGAGCTGTGAATGGAGCAGTATACATGTAACTACTGGGCAAAGGACAGCTGTTGGTTTGTCTGACCAGCCAATCAGATTCAATCTGCTTGAGAGACAAATATCAAATAAATGTCAAATACGGAATCAGTTTCTTTTGTAGCAAACTCATTAAAATATTTGGAACATTTTACATAAGTTACTATCAGTCTCAACGACAAAATTTCACCTTTAAAACACAAAATTATAAGTAAAATCCTGTATTTTGGGAGGTTTGAGCTTGTGTTATGGCAGTCCATCTCACTGATGAGAGCTTTGGATCAGGAACATAAAAACTCTCATATAACCCTGTTTAACTCCGGAGGGGGCACTTTCATGTTTCTTGACAGCAATATTGCTGTACTTTTCTACTGCTTTAGAAATCTCCTGTACCTGGTTGTGAGTCAGTTTATGCAAGAGCTCCCTCTAGTGCAGCGGATGATCACTCTCACAGCAGCCAGAATCACAGCACTGCAGATCAGAGAGACTCCACTGAGGAAGAATGTAGCTGTGTAGGAGCCTGTCTGATCCACTAGCCAACCTGAGAGAGAGAGATTTCATAAAACACTCTGATTTGGTTAAATATACTGCGGGCACATACAAATGAACAAGCAACTGTATGTGTAAACAGTAACTGCGGTAACTTGTGTGTGATTGACTCTTGGCATGTATCGGAAAATAAGAATCTGTGTGTTTGTAAGCGTGAAAGAGAGAGTGTGTAAATTTTCTCTGACCTCCGATAGGTGGGCTGATGAGGTAGGGGATGGCGTGGAGGAAGTAAACAACTCCCAGAGCTGAGGTCAGGTGGGTAGAGCTGACAGTGTCAGAGGTCACCACAGGAATAAGTGCCACGTAAGCTCCATCAAAGTAGCCGTAGATGAGAGAAAAGGGGACGAGCAGGGAAAATCCATTCAGCAGAGGCAGAAAGAGACAACTTAGCCCTTCTGACCCCACAGCCAGCATGTAACTCACCACCCTATATGGCCTTAAACACCTGAACATAAACACACACAGATACAGATCAAACCGCAGAGTTAGACGGTTCCATTAACAGTATTTTTAGTACGTTCTAGGAATTAATAAAAAAAAAAAAAAAAAAAGAGAAGATAGTTTTAACAATAATAAATACATTTTTAGAAAATATGTGTTTGTATTGTACCAGCTTTTAATGACATTTCAGTGCTATTGTCCTTTTTCAGTCTATTTAACATTAAAGTGGTCAGGAAAAGGAAGTTGCAATCATCTTTTCTTCCCTATTGTTACGTATATATTTGAGTGAAATGGCTTCTAGTACGAGAAAAAAAAAATGTAGGAACTTGATTTTGTCCATCGGGAATTGATTGGATCAATGGATTGCTGTCGTTTGTTATTTCTGTGATCTCATATATGAGTGAGAGGTTGCTCGAGGGGAGAAGATAAAGTTTTACTTCAGCAATAAAAAAATGAAACACAAATGTGATGTTTAACTAAAGTCATTTTTGCTTATTCGTATAGTTGAACTGGATTTTCAAAGGTCAGCAGCAAAGACGTTGGCAGATAAAGTGAGATTAAATACATAAAGAATAATTGTGTTATTTAACATATTTTAACATTTCACTGTTTTTATTCATTTTCAGGAATACCGAATCAGTTTTTGTGCAAGTGAGATGAGTAAATGAATGTCCACATTTAGTCTAGAAATACAAAGTTCTGTCATGAAACTCTAGATGGCGCAGACTGACAGGTCCGTGACTCAATCTGCTAGCATTTGCTGTATCATTTGCTGTAGCAGTCTGTAGCGTGCTTTCAGAAATCCTCCACCTTCCCCAGCTCCACCTGTCTAGATCTGCTATGGGGGTTATTCATGCATGTAATATGTGCAGTAGTCTCAGCCTCAGACGTCATGCCCATCAGAAAGTCACGTCACCGTTGGCTGAACGTCTGATGCATATGGCACACTTAACTGTGAAACACTTCAGGATTTTTGAAGTCGTCATCTGGTTGGTTGAATTCTACAGGATGTCCGGGAGATGTATGTGTCGCGTTCTTTAACGGTCCGCCTGGAAACAAATGCTGTGACGCCAAACCACCTCTTAGAAGAAGAACGTCGCCGTGTTTACAACTGTGACAAGGAGTGCTTATCAGGATCGATTAAATGCTGGATTTTCAAAAGTATGTGAAGTTCGCGGCTCCATTGTTGCAGTAAACTTGCACATCATTCTTGAATTAATAATTTATTAGATGCACGTCAGTCTTTTTATTGTTGGGACATTGACTTTACATTTTCACGCCCCTAAACATGACGCGGAACAAAACGAACTGTGATTGGTTGCGTTACATGTCAGTCAAACGTCCTCTTGGGTGGTCCTTGGCCAATGAAAGCTGCGATAGAGTCCAGACATTCTGCCATCAGTCTGAAGGTCTGGCTATACGAGACTATATATGAAGCAGCAGCAGCATGTATTACATACTCACATCAGCATGTCTGTGAATGTATTGGCTAATGTATAAATTAAAAAGTAATGCATTACTAGTTACTTGGGGAAAGTAATCTGATTACGTAACTCGTGTTACTTGTAATGCATTACCCCCAACCCTGTACATTAGTAGACATGAATGTGATTTTAAAGACAGATTACAGTACCACAAATTTAAGTCGACGTCTACCTCCACAGGTTCTGTGAAGTGAACCGACATCTAGTGTAGATGTAGCTCTTAAATTTCTGTAATATTGAAATTTGTGAGAAAAGAAAAAACATTCACAACAAACTCTTACTTACTTTCTATCAGCAATCCAACCAAAAGTGATAGTTCCGACAATCCTGACACTCCAAGTATGGACATGAGTAATGCTGCCTGTTGAGGGCTGACGCCTGCACTCAGTGAATAGGGCACAAGATACACAAATGGTACACTGCAACCATATGCAAGGAACAGGTAGGACACCAACAGCAACAGGAAGTCTGGTATCAACAGGAAGGAATATTCTCTCAATACGGGTTTCCTTATGATAGACCATACATTTTCCTTGGACTCCTTCAGTAAGTTTGTGTTTACCACCTTTGATTGCGCCAGAGTGGTGTGGTTAGCGTTTGCTTCGGATTTTGTTTCTGGGATAGCTGTATTCTCTTGATTGGTGGGCAAACAGCCACCATCTGATTGTACTAAAGCTGAGCCCGAGATGTTCCATTCATCTGTGTTTCTGCTCACTGTCTCGGAGTCTTCAGAAAGATCCTGTCTATAGTTTAGTTCCTCATCGGAGTGTGTATGCTTTGCATCAGAGGGCCCTGACTTATCTGCCTCCATCTGTTCTTTTCCATCCCTCTGCATATTCTCAGCTTGTTCTTTTCCCCCTCTCTCTTTAATCATTTTATCTGTATCCATATGATTTACCTCCACTGATCTCCATTCCTGTGCACTCAATTCAACACTGAGGACTGTATCAGCAAGTTTCATATTCAGCAAATCAACCCTTTTGTCACTCTCCAAGTCCATCTCCTTCTGCCTCCCTCTTTGGCCTTCCAAAGGTCTCATAAGGGCTCCACAGACACATAGGTGGGACACCAAACCCCCAAGAATGAGCAGCGCACCCCTCCAGGAGAAGAACTCAATGAGGAGTTGCACAGCCGGTGCTAGTATGAAGGTTCCAATGCCGCTGCCTGACATGGCAATCCCGTAAGCCAGCGCTTTTCTCTCGCTGAAGTAAGAACCCACCATGGCGATTGCAGGAGTGTAACTAAGGGCAAATCCCACACCTGTGCAGAAAATCAGGATGGTTAGTATTCAAGACTATGGATATGAATGGCTAGTTTGTTACACTATTTAACTTTTTTTGTTCAAAATTAATAACATTTAAATAATGATTCAATACATCATCAATCCTTATTCCAAAAAAATGTCTTTTTGTCTTATCCTGATTCAAAGTTGAATATAAGCCTATTATAAGTGTTTATATTTTAGACCTGAAAGGATGGTTTTGTTTACATGCGTCACTGCGTCACAGTTGTATGATGTGTGTATGATGTGGGAGTGGCATAGGATAGTTGTCACAACGAGCAAGAAAGGTTGACATGGAGCATGCGACATCTCAAACCTCTGGGGAATCACCCATTTTAAAATAACGCTGAACAGAGGAGAGTCTACTGGCAAAAAAAGAACTCATAATAAAACGAGAAACAACGTTGGCTTGGCTTTTTGGCGATGTTGAGAACTGGAAAACTGGAAAATGATGATTATCAGTGCAGTTGAAATAGAAGTCTCTGTTTGAGTTTAAAATATTAAGAATGTTGTGTATGCTGCTGTATGTGCATCTGTATCAAACCTGTAAGAACACCCAGTGTAAGATACAGGAACTCTACGCTGGTGGCCAGTGAGCTGAGCAGCAGACCAGCAGAGGAAAGAAGTCCACCAATAATGACAGCTATACGAGAAGAGAGGCGGTTCCCTATGTAACTACCCAGTGGTGCTATAATGAGAAAGAAAGAGAAAAAGAATGAGGTGGATTGCATGATAGTGGAAATGCATATTATTTTCATGTTATGGCTGATAAATGGAAAATTCAGCACTATTTTGTATGTAGAAATAAAAAAAATACAACACTAAACACTAAAATGTATCATTTTAAAAGTTTCAATTGAATTTATGAAAAATAAAATTTGTTTACATTTAACAATTCAATTTACATTTATTTGTATAGCGCTTTTCACAATACATATCGTTTCTAAGCAGCTTTACAGAAAATGCAGTGTTATTAAATTATTTAAGATTCACTTTAAATGAGAGATTACAGTAATCTAATAGTAAAACTAGAGGAAATGAGCATTAATAATTAAATATTGACTGATAAATTTACATTATCAACCTATACCAATAAATAAAAAAATAGTATCAGCCCACCAACAGATATGGTACAGATATATCATGCAGAAACATTATTTAACTCATTATTTATCACTGAATCAACCTAATATATTAAATTACACCAGAAAAAAAAATTGTGCTGGATGAAAATAATAAATAGTGTTAGATAAAAATAGCTCTGTAAGATCACTTTTACAGGTAGCATTAACTCTTACATATGTGACTTTTTTTTAATTAAACTCTACCACTTGTGTGCATTTATGTGGGTCTTTATCTTCATGATTAATGAATATTGTTTATGTATACATCACAATCAATCTATCTGCTTAAATCTAACTAATCTAATCTAACTGCTTAAACTAAGTAAAGAATCAGTGGGAAAAGAGATTCCAAAAGATATACCCAAGACCCCCACATAAATATGAAAATGTGTTTCTGTGAACATTCTGGCAGCCAGATAAATCTGGTTTAGGGTGGACTATGCACTGTAAACCTGTCAACACAGACTTTTTTTTTTTTTTTTGAAAACAAAGTTCTCCTAAAATCAATATAGTTGAGCTGCCACCTATAAGTCACAGAGTTTTGCTATAGGGTGAACACTGGGGGATTTTTTTATTCGAGCCTTAAATGGGTCTTACCACACAACATTGTAGTGCAATCCAGCAGAGAGTGTATCCATGCAGTTGCAGAATAATCTCTGGAAAAGTATGACTGGAATTCCACAAAAAAGATGGAAACACACCTGCAACCAGCATGAAAATGGGCAGATTTGAGAAAGCAATATGCTAAAGGTCTTCTGGTGCTTACTGCAGCATTTATTTTAGTCCTTTTAAGTACAACATTTTCTATCAACATCCAAAACTGGATATTTTCCTTGGGTTGTTGTCCTGCTTATTTAATGATTTAATAATAGAAGACATGAGTAATTGTGTCTTGGCTAGTGGCTAATCTTTCAAAAACCATCAGAATTCAACTTGGTTGAGTCTAGAGGCCATTTCAGCAGCCTTTAGTTTAATTTAGTCTCACATTAAAGAGGACCTATTATGCTTTTTTACATTTTCAACTTTTTTTAGTGTATTGTTGCCGTGTTTGAGAATGAAAAAAATCTGCAAAGTTCCAAAGCACAAAGTCCACTTCAGAGGGAGTTATTCTCTATATCAGTTAGCACTGTTTCTTAACTCCCTGAAACACCTCGATTGTAGTCTTGAGTTTTCTTCCGGGAACCTACATATCACAATATTCCTCATTTAAATAATTCCCGCAGAAGGGCGAGGAGTGGTAGAGTTGTTAGTAGTGTGTTGAAACTCGCTGTTATGGTAAAGGGCGTGATTCTGAAACACGCTGGAAGCAGTTGACCAATCACAACACACTGGTCCAGCCGACCAATCAAAGCACAACGCACATTTTGGATAGAGGGGCTTCATTGAGACAAACTAAACAGAGCGTTACAGACAGACTGGGAAGAGAGGTGCTGCAACAATGTAAAATATGTGAAGAATAATGTGTTTTTGAACATTCAAGCATGAAAACCTATTCTAGCAGACGCCAAAAACAAAATCTTTACCATAATATGGCCTCTTTAAACTGACAAAACAGAGGTGACGTGAGGGTATCACCTTGATTCCTGGTAAGGTAAGAAGTGCATATAAAAAACGTGACTTGGGGGAGTCATGAACTGACCTAGTGACCGCACGTGTGCAAACGGTGGTGAGAAAACATCCAGCCACGATCATCCAGCCCCATCCGCCATCCGGAGAGGCCGCTGAATGTGGATTTTTTTCACTCATCTCTAGACTTCTGTTGGACAAGATGCTTCCTCTCTTCATCCTCTCCCTCACTCGCTCACTCCTTTCAGCCTCTTGTTTCCTTTTCTGTCCAGTTTCAGCTGGTTTTGCTCTCTCCGGCTCTGTTTGGGACATATTTACTTGCTGTTTTTCTCTCATTACTTCTGGTCCTTTTTGCTTTTAACTATAAGGAGCTTTTTAAATGCCATCAAGCAAAATCTGCAGCAGAAACAGAACATTTTTCAATGTTAGCCACCTTCTCAAACTGTATGTGCACTCTAAATCAGTCTGTATGTAAAAAACAAAACAAAATCTCTATTGTTGTAATAAAAGTGAAACTGCTTGACATTGTGGTGTTTTGGACTAAATACTAAAATGTATCAAATATGTCTCTGAGATAAAAAGGATAGTTTAGACAGAAAATTAACATTCTTGTCATCATTTACTCCTTGTGAATGTGTGAACACACAACTCAGGATTTATCACTCTATGACTGACTGGTTAGTGAGTGAGAGACCTTGCAAAAATCTTACAAAGAAATTAAAGCAAAACTGTCCCAGGCTGAGACTGTCCTGCTACATATACACTCTGAAGAGGTTTTCATGACACAAACAGTGACCAAGTTACTACACACTAGTCTGATTCAAATGGAGGCGAGGAACACAGTGTGTCTTTATCAATGCCAAGAAAGAGGGCCAAAAACTACTTCATGGGGCAAAAGTAGTAACCTTATTGCAAAAATTATTAGACATGGAACAAAGCTTCATTCAACCAACCAACTCCTGACAATAACCATTACCAGAGTTAGATTTTGTCCTGGACGTCACTTACCTCAATCTATGTCTGGTAAACCAGACCACAGTCAGACCTGATGCGATGACTTGCAGTCTTTAAATTAAAGACTTAACAGTCTGCCTCACTGAAGAAACATCTTCTACATAACAAAAGGTCACAATAACATTCAAAAGTTTGGAGTCAGTAAAATGTTTTTTTTTTTTTTTTTTTAATTGATCATTTTATTCAGCATTAAATTGACCACAAGTGACAGTGAAGAAAAGATTTCTACTTAAAGTTCTTTTGAACTTTCTATTCATCAAAAAATCCAAAAACTGTATAACGGTTTCCACAAAAATATTAAGCAGCTGTTTTTAACTGAGATAATGTTGACAACGCACACACTCTCTCTCCATATATTAGTTATAGATACAATAATCAATAACTAAAGGCACTTTGCACTATCCTGTAAATGAAACAAAAGAATTAGCCATTTAAGTTGTAACCAGAAAAGGGTCAGATGAGTGAACATGTAAAAATCTAGGTACAAGAATAAATAATTATAAATTAGCAGATGAGAAGAGTTATAACAGTTGTGTACAATCACCTGGGGAGTTTTTCTGAACAACATACAAACAACAAGATACATGACTGAGCGTTTGAAGTGGTCAAAGAGAAACAAACTTACTCTGAAACACATTTCCCAGTGTACAGAATCTAGAGCAGACGAGGAACAAAAACAAGTACTGCTCTCCTCCAAAGTGTGGTACATATTGGCGCACATGGCTCTGCATCACTGCACGGTGTGCGCGCTTGGACAGATCAGCAGGGCGGAAACTACAGCCAGCCAACGCGAGGTGGAAGTAGAGGGGGCTGCTAGTTGCAGTCCTGGGTCGGATATTTGCCATGTTTTCCCTCTCACCCACCCTGTGTGTATATTATTATACAATGACTTTCAGGGGGTCGACTGTTTTAACGGAATTTCAATAGCAAGTTCTCTTGACACAATCTGTTCGTCCCGAGCAAACCAAACGCTCTTTTGGTTAAATTTTCACTAGTACATTTAGCTGTCAAATAAACAAACAAACAAACAAACCTATACGATAACGTTCCTTGAGATACATTTAAAATTTAAATCTATAATAAAGTTCTAAGTAGTATTCTTTTTTGGCCATGATGATCCTAAAAAGTATCGAGTGCTGTTGCTACCTACCTCATTAGCAAAAGTGTGCTTAAGTGTTTAGAGCCAGGTGAAAATAGCCTACGCCCTGAATGAATTGTAAACTAACTTTTGTGGTTACTGAAGTGTTTGAAACCCGTAAAGAGAAACATTTATATGTAAAAAGAATATGTAGCCTGCCCTAGCCACCCCCACCGTTTGTTTTGAGTTCTTGGCATTCAATCCCAAGCTTAATTGACGGGATCAGACAGGAGGTTACAGGAGAAAAGCGATTTGCTCATGCATATTAGCCTACCCTAGGGGGCAAGATGATCACTCATTTGCTTTTGAAAAACATTTATCTGGTAAGTGTGAGGGGGTAGTGAATGGTTTGATTGTTCTTGACATTTTTGTCCTTGTTCCTTCTCTCGGGTTCAGTTTAGTGTAATCTACTGAATAACTGTAAAATTGTAGGCCATTTATCAAGGGTTAAGACAAAATAAAAAAAGAAAAGGTGGCTTAGAGATTTTTTAAGATTTGCACTCAAAGATGGATATCACAAACCTGTGCATTTGTTAAAGTGTAAGCATTTAAAATGTGTGACGGAATAATTAAAAAGGACACAAAAATGGCCATTTCTCAATGGGTTCACTTAAAAGGGATGGTTCACCCAAAAATTTTGTCATCACTTTCTCACCCTAAGTTGTTCCAAACCTGTATGAGTTTCTTTCTTCTGTTAAACACAAAAGAAGATATTTTAAAGAATCTTGGTAATCAAACAGTTGACGGTAGCCACTGACATCCATAGTAGAAAAAAAATTACTATGAAAATCAATGGCTGCCATCAGCTGTCTTGTCTACCAAAATATCTTGTTGTAGATATTTTCCAAAACTCCAAAACTCACACAGGTTGGAACAACATGAGTGTGAAGTTACAAACGTTATTTAAATTAATTAAAAAGTGAATAGAGTACCTCAGGGGTGACGTGTTTTTGTAGGCAAAACCCGGAAGCGAGTTAGCATTTTAGGACTTCCGGTTCCATCGCCCCGAAGTCAATGGGTTTTTTGAATGGGTTTTTGCTAAATCGCCTGAAATAAGGTCTGTGGTTAACAAAGCCTCTAAATATTTTCACGTTTTGATCTATGACATAAAACACACCAGTTACAACCCACTTGTGATTTTTTTTAAACCTTTATTGTGTCTTAAAAACAGCGGTTGCTAACAAGTTGCTAAAAGGGACTACTTCCTTTGGCAGGGACTTTAGACTTCATGACAAACAGGACATTTGGACAGCATTTCTCATGAAAAAGTGGATAAGTATTCATACAAAGCGCAGATCATAATCGGCGAGCATGTTTTTAAATAAAGTTGTTTTTTAAATAAAGTTTGAGGAAGCTTGGTGGTGGAGACGTTGATCCGCGACCATGGTGTGCTGTAGTCCGTTTATAGCCTACTGTTAGCTTTTTATATCTGACGACTTTATTTAGGCTTCAAAATGTATAAATGTTGTGTTAACTTGTAAAGATTATCTTGATAGACAAAACGTGTAAGTGTCATAACCTTTTGTTAAACACAGAGCTTATTTTTTGCGATTTTCCAAAAGTCTATGGGAAAAATGCATAGGCTTTGGATCGAGGGAACCCGTGCGCTGCTAACTTCCGGGTTGGCCTACAAAAACACGTCATCCCTGAGGTACTCTATAGAGAAGAAAACAGAAATTTGTGCGCCGAACTGATTACGTCAGAGGAAGCAGTTACGGAAAGCTACAAAGAGCGTTGTCGGAAACAGCCGCACTTATGGCCTGTGTCCGAAATCGTCCCCTATACCCTCAAGTAGGGCACTATTTGAGCGAACAGCCATTTTTAGTGATGTCCGAAAACTTGGTGGACATTATCGAGTGCACCCATTCAATCCCACAATGCACCGTAATAATGAGTGTAAAACTGATGTACACTCGATGGCTAGAGAATCACGTGCCTAATAAATTCCCACGTCTCGCCAGAAAATGGCGCCCGCAGCTTTCATCCATCCGTCCATTCATTAATTTTGCAAACCGCTAGTCCGTGGTGTACAACGTAATATAATACAGGTATAAATTCCTTTTTAATTGATTATTAAATTGTTTGTCTAAGGTTCATACATGATTTCCATGACAGAATTCAAGATAGATCCTTTCATCTTATTACTGGAGCTACCAGTTTGCTAAGTTTCAAATGATTATTAAGCAACAAGCACAAACTTTGCAAAAGCGGCAGCTCTTCCGATGCACTCAGTGTCCGAATTCACTCACTTGTTTTCAGTCACTCGTTCAAGTGAACTGTATTAGTGAACTAATGTAGGGAATAGTGAATGACGGTATAGGGGCCGATTTCGGATTTATTTGAACTTATATTGTGTGTGATAATGTTGCATTACGCACACGGTTCACGTGTTGCGTACTTAAAAGTGTGTTAAAAGTGCGGATACATGTGTTAATGCATAGGATGTCAAATGTTTGATTATAATCAGGTATTTTATTCTGTTTTCTTTAAAGATTATCAACCTAATTTGTACTTAAGCGAACTTTTGCTACTGAAATGGCTAACTACTTTTTCAAAACACTTATCAAACTTCAAACTAAGTTCATGTGTTGGAAAGCTGCTCTAATCAATTGTAAAATTGAATGGAATGGATGTGAATGGAAATCAACACACTACAAACCAACTAAGACTGTAACAAGTTTATTGAAGATTTAAAGGGTTAGTTCACCCAAAAATGACAATTATGTCATTAATTACTCACCCCCATGTCGTTCCACACCTGTAAGACCTTCGTTCATCTTCAGAACACAAATTAAGATATTTTTGATAAAATCTGATGAGGCCTCCATTGCCAGCAAGATAATTAACACTTTCAGATGCCCAGAAAGCTACTAAAGACGTATTTAAAACAGTTCATGTACATGCTCCGAACCACTGATTCGAAACAAAAGATTCGTAAAGCTTCGAAGCTTCATGAAGCAGTGTTTTGAAATCATCCATCACTAGATATTGTTGAATAAAGTCATTCTTTTGTTTTTTTGGTGCACAAAAAGTATTCTCGTCACTTCATAACATTAAGGTTGAACCACTGTAGTCACATGAACTGTTTTAAATATGTTTTTAGTAGCTTTCTGGGCATTGAAAGTGTTAATTGTTTTGCCGTCGGATTTCATCAAAAATATCTTAATTTGTCTTCCGAAGATGAACGAAGGTCTTACGGGTGTGGAACGACATGAGGGAGAGTAATAAATGACAGAATTTTCATTTTTGGGTGAACTAACCCTTTAAAGTAAAGGCCATTTTTGAGTTGATCCCCTTTTTTGAGTTAGAGGCTGAACTGATGTGGGAAATGTGAGTAAATGATGACAATTTTCATTTTGGATGAACTATGCCTTTAAGAGACCATTAAACAATTAATACTGAATAAAACACACAAAATGCATTAATGTTTTAAAACTTTTATTATTCTTTAAAATTTCCTTTCTTGAGTCTATGCATAATAGCATCAATTAAACCCAGTGAATCACACAGATATCAAGTCTCTCATATTTTCTTAATAAAGCCACAAATGTCAACACAGGCTTCAGATATCTGGGAGGTGAAAAACAAAGATAAGAATATTTACATGTTTGTACAATCTGATACAACAGCACAACATATCCATTAGAGTAGCATCAAACAAAAAAATGCAAAGGATCATTTGTTTAAAATTATCAGTAGGAATTAAAAGAAAACAGACACAGAAAAATCCTGGAGAGAAAAGAACAATGTTTCAAATACCCCTTTCACTCTGAATAACAGGGTTACTGACAAAATTGGCAAACAGGACATAAGCAGCTAGTTTCTAAGAGACACATGACTCGATCAACCAAACTGCTTTCAGCAAACAACATTCAGTGCTGACTTTACTGCATAGCAAGAAGAGTGAATGTCACCTTTCAGAGGAAGAGAACATTAAAATGACCTCTCGACTACCTTCTGCGATACAGACTAATACACTCTGTGGTGTTTTTTCTTCAATATACAAAATTGCTGTAACTTGCAGCTAGTTTTGCTGCTTACTAGTATGATAACAAGTTACTTCAAACCTAACCAATCTCTGAGGGCCTCACCCATGTTTGCAAAACATGAAGCTGTGACTAATACACAATGGATAACAGCTTTGTTTAGGTATAGCATAGAAATATGCAGTGCAATGACATAGGCTTGAACACCTTGAAGCATGTTCACACTTGTATCTTACTAGGATTGTGCAACAAGAAAAATTAACCAACAATATTATAAATGTACAATCTTTATGAATGTTAATTATCCATATGGCATACTGCTGTTGTATTGATATATAGTGTTAGGTAAACAAACAGAGCTTCTAAATGTAGAATGAGGGGTTTAAACTGGATCATGTAAATCCTTATAACAATACAAATAAAAAATAAAAATAATAATGAAAATAAAATCACACAACTGTGAATTGCAGCCCAAAATAATTTTATGCCAAACATACAAGGCCAACCAAAGCAATAATTAAATATTATAAAGGAATAAACACTTTTTTAACCAGGCAATTTTAACCCCCCAAACATCTCACATAAAACATGAAAAACCTAGAAATGTATTTTCTGAAAATGAAAACATTGCAGTTGATGTGAGGTCCCCAAAATCTAATTCTGATTTTTCTTAGAAATTTCAGTTTAAATAAAAAAAGAAGAAAACATAAAAACACAACCTAAAAACAGCCACATGAGTTAAAAGAAGAAAGAGATCACATAGAAGGCATGAAAGACAGCAAGGAGGACTGAAGAACAGAATTTAACTAGTAATGGGGTAGTGTTTTTATTTTTGATTACATATTGAATTTCATCTTAATATTTTAATGCTAGGTGACTTCTGGGAGAAGTAATATGGTGCGTGGCCTAGCAAAGCAGGAATGCTTGTATTGGCAGGCTGTCTGGTTTGACTCCTCCCACTTCTCAGTTTGGCACTACAATGGAAACACAATGGGTGAGTCTTTGAACTGCCTAAACATATTTGATATTTGAATGGTGAAGAAAGGGGGGTTGTGGGTAATTGCTGTCATACTGACTTAATCTTGGTGGTTTGTCATCTCTCGGCTACTTTGAATACTGTTAGCGCCATTTTTTTTTAACCATAGACAAGAGAAAGGCAACCAAAGAGGAGGTATATGCATATAACTGTGTGCATTCTGACAAAGATGAATGAAGTAGCTTTGGTTTAGATAGGAGAAAGAATGGGAAAAGGCAGGATGGAAAAAGAACAGGCAAAGCTGGGCAAAGAGGACAAAAACATGTGGGATGTTAGGGGAACTTTCTATCTGAAGTGTCAAATTAGCCACTTGGTCCCACAGAATTCCCTCTCCAAACTAAAAGTGAGACACCCTGAGCTTTCTGTGTATCCTTTTAAAATTAAAGGCTTCATGTGAATCAGCGCAAATATATACATTTTAACTATTCTGATAGAATTTTAACAGTGAACTGATTCTGAACTGTTTAAAATTATTGTTTTGTATAAACACTTGGAAAACTGTTAACTGTAACAAAGAGGAAGAGTGAAAGGAGAGGCAACCAGAAAAGGCTGCTCTAAGCTAAGAATAGTGTCTTTTCTTTACTTAGACGATCTGTGTCCCCAACAGCCAGGACACATTTAACACATCACCTGAGGCTTAAATCTGAATTAGAATAGAGTGTTAAACATCATTTGGGGTCTGAACAGCAGTTTAACACAAAAAGGTCCATCATTTGACTGAGCCTCAAGACAAAAAACGGTTAATGCTGAACACACTATCACCTGGTGCAAGTCAAGAACAGCAAAACTTTAACACAGCAGGTTTTTGCCATCAGTAAACTCTACCTGGTCACTACACAATGATATTTACAAACAGTACAAAAGGAGAATAACAACAACAGGAAAAAACTTAACAATTAGGTTCCATTAGTCGTCAGTCTGAGGGAGACTAAGTTACTCATAAAAATATTCATTCAAATCTTATTTTAAGGGTTATTTACAGGTTAATTTCTATAATGGCTTCTTTCAAATTTCCCAGTGTTCCCAGTATTCCAGTGTTCCTGTTGGAGCTTCCATGTTGAAGTCGTAAAGCAGCTTCTGGATAATCAGAGATGATGACTTCTTTCATTTATGCATCTTCAGATGACTTCAGCAGTTCTAGAAAAGCACCAACGGCTCCAAAGTATCCCTGAAATGCACATACACACATATAAATGCGCATATAAACAAACAATATGTGAAAACAAACAATTTCATTGAACTACTGCCATATAAAATTAGTGATTCTGAGAGACTGTCGCTGTTATACACTACCGTTGGAAACAGTAAAGACTTTTACTTTGTTACAAAAGATTTATATTTATATAAATGCTGTTATTTTGACTTTTTTTTATTCATCAAAGAAACCAAAGAAAATGTATCACAGTTTCCACAAAATTATGAAGAAGCACAACTGTTTTCAACACTGATAGTAAATAAGAGTTGTTTCTTGAGCACCAGATCAGCATTTTAGAGTACTGGCTGCTAAAAATGCCAGTAAGGGAATAAGTTACATTTTAAAATATATTAAAATAGAAAAAAAGTTGCTTTAAATTGTAATAATATTTCACAATATTACTGTTTATCTGTATTTCTGATCAAATGAATGCAGACTTGGTGAGCAGAATGTTTTCTTTCAGAGACATTAAAATAATCTTACTAACCCCAAACATTTGAACTTAAGTGTATTTCACAAATGAGAAAATAAAAGCAATAGAATAAGAACAACTGATTAAAACTCAGACATAATTACCTCATGTTCCAGGAAAAGGGCCCTCAGCTGGCCCTTAGACCAGAAGTCCATAGCATAGGCAAGAAGCTTCGTTGACACTGTGTTTATACGCAGAAAGTTCCCCACAAAAACAACCCGTTCAATTTTCTACAGGACAAAACACAATCACATCACTTAGTTATAACCATAGAATCTGTGGATGTTTTACACATTTTTTGCACTCATTTTGGAATAAAATTTACAGAAGTTCGTGGAACAGATTTAAACAGGGTTAATTTTGATTTCATGACTACTTTAATTTTACCACATTTACTTTGTTAGCGCACATTACTAGTCTTGTGGTGAACAATGAATTTGTGCAAGTTAATACACACAAAAAAATTGTTTGTCATGGTAATCTTTAATTGAAATCTGAAAATTTGCTTCCGCTTTGGAATGGCGTTCCTTCTCTGATGACGTCAGTTTGACGGCTTGGGTTGAATATCCTTAACCACTCCCCCCAACCGTCAGTGTGCTATGAGCGAGGGATGGAGAGGAGGTGCGCTAAAATAAAAACCTGCCCTCTATTCAATATTCTGTTTCACTTGGAAATACGTCACAACACTGAAGTAAAGCTGGTTGCAACTCCCGGTTCACAGGGACTTTAAACTGAGTGCTGAATTCTTTCTGCGGGTGTATATTCCATGTGGGCCGTTTAAAACTTGCACTGAATTACCAGCAGGTTGATTCCTGCAGCACTTCTTCTGCACCAGCAGGGGGAGCCCTGACACAAGCAATTCCTTTTATGGACTTTTTATAAGAGCTGCCTAAATCATAGTTTGACAGATTCAAAGCATTTTGCCATCATCAACTTGTCATAGATACTAGCCAATGTGATAAAAGTCCTGTATTCTCCAGGTATTGTTGGGAGTTTCTGCTCTGATGGTGTTCTGTACACACTGAAAGCCCTGTACAATGCTGCTTGATCACCAGGCTACAAGGCAACACTGTAGAGAAGCCCAGAGTGGCCAGACAGACGCTCACAGCTGCTGCTGACTGCTGACACCCACACACCCACACACCCACACCCACACACAGACAAAAACACAACACACCTCGTTGACTGCACACATGCGTGCGATGGAGCCAATGTTGTTGGTTATGGTGACGAGTGTTGCTCGGGCCAAATCCTCTTTAGAAATACTGTCCCTCTTCTCTTTGCTCATCATGTGACCAAAACTATAACAAAAACACAAGCACATATTTATGTACCGAACAGACACTTACAGAAAGCCAGTTTATCTACTTATGGCATAATAACATAGAGATGGATACCTCTACAGTCCAGTGCCACTTCTGCTATAATTTACAGTACAAAATGATAATACAGACAATGCAACTAAGTCTGTAGATTAGGAGTTTGGAGTTTATTGCTGAAGCAAAAAGCAATTATATATAAAATTAAAACAATATAATTAAATATAATTAAAAGTATATAATTAACACACATATTCACATATAAATATGATTTTTTCCCCCCAATTTTACTTTATATAAACAGATATAAAAATGGATCAAAATGGATCAGTAAGATTTCTGAAAGAAGTCTCTTATACTATTCAAGACATTTATTTGATTAAAAACTACTGTAAAAACAGTAATATTATTAAAAAATATTAACATTTTAAATCACCGTTTTCTATTTGAATATATTTTAAAATTTAATATATTCCTGTAATGGCAAAGCTGAATTTTAAGCATCATTACTCCAGTCTTCAGGGTCACATGATCCTTCAGAAATCATTCTAATATGCTGATTTGCTGCTCAAGAAACATTTCTTATTATGATCAATGTTGAAAACAGTTGTGCTGCTTAATATTTTTAACATTTTTTTTTAATCAGAATTTTTTGATAATTAGAAATGTCAAAAGAACAGCATTTATTTGAAATCTTTTGCAATATTATAAACGTCTTTACTGTTACTTTTAAACAATGTAAAGCAACCTTGCTTAAAAAAAAACAAAAAAACAACAACAACAAAAAAAAAATTAATAATTTTACTGACAGCAACTTTTTGAAAAGTAATGTATATTAAAATAACCCAGGAATGGGATCTTACTCGTGTCACATGAAACAGGCAGACCTACATGCGAGACCCCATAGCATCACGTTTCACTTGTGGATCTGTCACCTGACACCACGCACACAAACACAGAGTCTTTTGTACCTTGAAGCCACCGCAGACCCCTGTAGGCCGAAACGCTGGTAGTCCCCTCCATAGATGTCCTTCACCAGTTTGTCCACGTTGGTGCTGTCCCCTTTACTGGCCATCTCAAGGGCCTCCTCAAATGTCTCACAACCCGTTAACAAGCAACACAACCCCAAAAATGTCCCTCCTCCAAGACTACAGGAGAAAAAGAGTGAGAAAGAAACATTGAGTCAAAACACGGTTACAAGGTACATCTGAAGGCACATCCAGATTTTGCAGAGTTGGGCACACATATTTTGTTGAAAATTTAATCCTAACCTTATCCCTACCCCTAAACCCAAACCTATCAATGAGCTCTCTGTAAAATCAGAGGGAAATGATATGTGAATCACACTGATGTAAAAGCACCTAACCCTGGTTGTAAGCCTAAACTTGACATAAACTTGTCACTCAAATCTGACTGGTTGATTGGAAAGTTGTTCTAGGACCAACAAAGATGTTGATCCAGGAACATATTGCACTTGGTGAAATCAGGTTCTGGCATCTGAAGAGCCCACACGTGCGTTCACACATGCAGACATTTTGACCTTTGAACTATTTTAAACTATGTGCCTATAGCCAAGGTCGCAAACATACCAGATCACATGTGGTCATTGCCACACAAAGCAAGGTCTAGTTTGAATATAATATAATATAATATAATGTCAAAAGTTTGGAATAATTTAGATTATTTTGTAATGTTTTTGAAAAAAGTCTCTCATACTCACCAAGGCTACATTTATTTAATTAAAAATACAGTAAAAACAGTAATATTGTCAAATATTAAAATTTTTATATATTTTAAAATTTAATTTATTCTTATGATGGCAAAACTTTTTTTCAGCAGTCATTACTACAGTCTTCAGTATCACATGATCCTTCAGAAATCATTGAATATGCTGATTTGGTGCTCAAGAATAATTTCTTATTATCAATGTTGAAAACAGTTATATGTGGAAACTGAAACACTCATTCAAAGGTAAGTAAAATAAAATAAAAAATAATAATAATACTTGTATGCAGCAAGGATGCATTGATCAAAACTGACATTTAAAAACTTTTTATTTAAAAAAAAAAAGATTTCCATTTCAAATTATGATTTCTGAAGGATCATATGACACTGAAGACTGGAGTAACGGCTGCTGAAAATTCAGCTTTGCCATCACAGGAATACATTACATTTTAAAATATCAAAAATATAGAAAACAGTTATATTAAATTGTAATAATATTTCACAGTATTACTGCTTTTCTGTATTGTTCGTCACATACAAGCAGCCATGGTGAGCATAAAAGACTTCCAAAAAAAATGCGTTAACACTTTACAATGAGGTTCATTAATTAACTACATTAGTTAACATGAATAATGAACTGCACTTATACAGCATTTATTAATCTTTGTTAATGTTAATTTCAACATTTACTAATACATTTTGAAAATCTTGTTAACATTAGTTAATGCACTGTGAACTAGCATGAACAAACAATGAACAACTGTATTTTCATTAACTAACGTTAACGAAGATTAATAAATACAGTAATAAATGTATTGCTCATGGTTAGTTCATATTAGTTAATACATAACTAATATTTAACTAATGAACCTTATTGTAAAGTGTTACCAAAAATGTTAATAATTCCAAACTTTTGACCTGTAGTGTAAATGAATGTGCTAAATGTTCAGAATTACTACACTGATTTTAGCAAAAGTGATAGGGAAATACAAAGAGGGATTTGTAAAATGTTGAAGAGTGAAAGTAATAGTTCCTGATCCTCCTTCAAGTGTGACAGATTTGCCCAAGAGCTTTGACTTCTGCTGACAAATCTCCTCCCTCCTGTCAGTCATTGCTGAAAGGCTGTTCCATTCTGGTACAACCACATTTAAAATGCTCATCCAATGACTGACAGTCAGTGAACTTGACTACCTACTCTGTTGTCAATCATGGATTTGTTTTCTTCTGAAGATGACTCAGTCTCATGTTTCAAAGGGAAAAATTAACACAGCAGGAGTTGATTTTGCATTCTTGTGCTTCTAACAGGCTTTGATTCTGTGTCCTTGAGGGATGAGGAAACAATCAGGTTCATGTGGTTTAGGAAATGGCCATACTAAAAAACATCCCTGTTTGAATTTCTTTTGGAAACGGAAAAAAATAAAAAAATAAAAATAAAAAAATCGCATAGTTATTGAGTGTGTAACACATTTGAAGTGGATCCTGTAGCTCAACTGGTAAAGCACAGCAGTAACCATGAGTACACCAGGGAAAACATATAAAATGTATACTTTAAATGCACTCAAAGTTGCTTTAAATAAATAATAAATAAACAAAAGAGTCTGCCAAACAATGTAAATGTTAAACTAGTATATATGGTCCTGAACAAAGCCTGGCTGTGTTACTGACACTCATATTTCTAGGTTTCTGCTACATGGTACACGTTGCTCAGCTGTGCTGACCTGGTGCCTGTCACACGTTTGTAGTTGTCCTTGGAGTACACTGCCAGAATACTGACGCCCGAGCCAATGTTGACCAGCAACATGGGAAAAAGGTTGTCAAGACAACAGGGTCTCTTGATGCAGTTCTGTGTGTCGGAGGGGTTCTCAAAGTAATAGCATTCAGGATGACCGTTAAAACCGACCGAGTCTATGTACAGCAGCCCCTGGATCAGACAGTCCAGCTCATCCAACTTTAGCAGCTCTAGGTCTGCCATCTACAAAGAAAAAAAAAAAATCATGACTACTCACTGCTCTGCATGTAATAGATTTTTCCCTTAAATACAATTCTTGATGATACATTTCAAATTAAAATTAAAAATAACAGGCTTCGACTTTCAATTGAGTAGTTTGGACTTTCTTACCAGTACGAGATGCTTAATGTGTTTAAAAGTATGTTAGTTTAAAAGTAACATCCTAAATTGACATTAAAGACTTGTTACAAAAGATTTCTACAGAAAATAGAAAAGTTATTAATTGTAATAATAGTTCTATTTATTACTGTTTTTACTGTATTTTTGATTAAATAAATGCAGCCTTGGTGAACATGAGACTTTTTTTAAAAAAACATTACAAGTCTTACCACAAACTGTTGAACAGTAGTGTACACACACACACAAACATACACCTTTATTTAACATATTTACTTTTTATAAAACAACAAAGCTATACAAAAAAAAAAAAAAAATTACCCCATTGTTGAATTATTATGTTTTGTTTTAAATAAATCTAACAAAACTGTGTCTGATGGGTAAAAAACAGTTAGGACACCGAAGTTAGGAAATTTTGCTGATTGCTTGCTTGGCTTCTATTTTTGGCATGACACAGTAACCCCACTGTGAAATCTCACTGGTCCAAAATCCTACCCCACATAGCTGTATATTAAACATTTGATTTCATTGTCAAAACCGTTTGAAAGCCAAGCTGCGGCCTTCTCCTTACCGTTCTGAAGTCATTCTCAAACTTGTACGCCCCACCACCGGTGGCACATAGTGTGGTATGCAGGCTGGAGAAGTGCTTATCTCTGCCCATCTGTATGAATCTATGCATGGCAGCAGTGGGGAAGCGGATGAAGTGCAGGTTCCCTGTGCGACCGCAGATGGTCAGGTTGCGCAGCTCCAGGTGCACATCACGGACGCCGGTTTTGCCGTAGGCTGTGTTGGAGGTGAGGTACCTGCGTATGCTCTTCAGATTCTCCACCTCCTCCTGCTCCTCCTCTGCGGTGATGTCTTTTGGCTCGAAGTAAACAAGCTTTACTAAAGTACCACCAATATCCATCCCAAACCATGGAAAGGCTAGAAAGAGACAAAGAGACTGATCAACATGATTGTGTAAATTGTGTTCCAAAGATTAATTCGACAAACTGGATTGGCAACTAAAAACTACTAAAAACCCTCAACTCCACAACATAATGAAGAAAATGTCAGTTAAAACATTTTAAAGACAACTTGACCATACTTTTGTACGCTACTTTTCAAAAGGTAAAGAACTTAATACTTTTATTTAGAGAGAACGCATTAGATTTAAATAGTGACAGTAAATATATTTATAATGTTGCAAAAGATTACTTTTTTGTTTTGAACTTTCTATTCATCAAAATCACAGTTTCCACAAAAACATTAAGCAGCACAACTGTTCAAGCACAACAAAGCATCATATTAGAATGATTTCTGAAGGATCATGTGACACTGAAGACTGGAGTAATGATGCTGAAAATTCAGCTTTGCCATTACAGGAAAAAAATTACTTTTTTAAAATTATAAAAATAGATTATTTTATACTCTAAAAATATTTTACAACATTACTACTTTAGTGTATTTTGTGATCAAATTAGATGCAGCCTTGGTAAGCATAAAAGACATCTTTCCAAAAAAAAAAAAAAAAAAAAAAAAAAAAACACTTTTGAACCTAAGTAAGCTAATTCAAACATTGCAAGCAGGCCAACCAAAGAGAGGCAGTGACGAGCAACACTGCAGCAGCTAATGAGGAGTCAAGGTAGTTACCATGGCAACAGCTGCGAGGCTGCAAATGGCTGTTCTAGGATGCTTAGCAGGTGAGAAACACAGACAGACACACACCAAGGCAACGGAACCAGTACAAACATTCACAGATGCACAGGTCTGTTTCTATAATTTTTTAACTAAATTTAAAAGATCAGTAGTCAGAAATCTCAAACCCGACTTGAATTACCAATCAGTGTCTACCAAGCAGAGAGAGCAAAGTCTTATCTTATTAGATAATAGGTACATTATTACTGTTAGGACTCTTACATAAGATGTTCACTGGACAGACAGCAGAGAAATCAGAAAAAAATTTGGGCAGGTCAAGGACACAGATATGAACCTGAATAACCTGGTACATGCAGATGTGTGGTCAGATCAGATTGATCGATCAGATTTATGACTGACCTGCCACTTATAATAATGTTGTCAGCTGGTGCTGCACAGGTGATTTGTCTTTGACCAGAATGCTCTCTGCTACAACATCATCTCATATGATCCTCACACTTCCTTTCCCCCTAATATAGATGTGGGCGTATGCTGGGAGGTTTATTTTGGACATCACTCTTATTTCAAAGCATGCAAATCAAGTGGATGAGAGCCCAACTAAATAAATATCAATGTGCTTAGCTTTCATAGTTTTAAAAAAAAAAAAAGTTGCATAAAAGAAAATGCATGCTATTTAAAGGAATCAATGCAGAAGAAAAAGTAATATCCTAGCCACAGTAGCCAGGAAATAACAGTGTTGCTTCTTCAATGATCTGAATGACCCGAGCCAGAAGCAGCAGGTGAACAGGGGTGTGAGAGTCGTGTGACATAATGACATCAAACAACTCATGTGGGTGAAAGGTCTGTTGGCATCTCCCAGTCAGCAGAGGCATGGAAAGGGAGAGAGACTAAGAGAGAGGGAAAGGGAGAGAGACTAAGAGAGAGAGAAAGAAAATTGGCAGGCAAGTGTGTCCATGTGAGGAGCTGGGAAAGGCGGAGAAGTGGCAAGAGAGAGAGGAGAGGGGCTGACAGAGAGAAACTGGTAGGCAAGCCAAGCGACTGTCTTTGTAAAAGAGAAGCGGGCTATGCAAAAGAGCGAGAATGAAGACCACTGAGTACATGACACCATCAAACTAGAACAGTAGAAACGTGTCAAACACTTTTGCAGCCAAATTTAACACTCATAGAAGATCTAGAGTCTCTCACTATAATGTCATGTACTGCAAAAGCAGATAAAATATACATTCTAATGCAAAAACTGTGATTTAAATAAATCTAATTATGATATAAAATAATAAAAATAAAATATATTATGCTATATTATATTATAATATTATATATAATAATATATTAATAGGGATTTTTTATTCCTAAATATCTAATGTCTTTCCACTTTGTGTGCATGTGTTGTACTAATCTGAACAAAAACACTGAAAAGAATGTAAGAGAACAGAGACAGTCCTATATTGTCAGCTTACAGAAGCCATTACCAGCAGAGAGAGAAATATTGCCTAATCAAAAAAAAAAAAAAGTTTTTAACAGGTTGATACAGTACTTTACAATACTGTTATCTGGTAAGAATACTTGTGACACCATTTACATGGGTTGAGCACAAATAAAAGAACAATAAACAACTGCTACAACAAAGGTGTTACCACACACACAAAACATGGCTGGAGCTGAGGAATGTAGACAAGCTGGCCCGGCATGCAGTCTGAAATAACTAAGACTTGCTAAACTGCATGAACATTTTAAAAAGAATTCATTTTTCTGCTGCCGTTACCTTTGGCAACAGAAACTAAACCTGACATGATGTTCTACAACATTTTTGCACTTTAGTAAATAGAAAAAAAATCAAATCCATTTACAGTGTTACAATCACCATAATGTGCTGCAAGTATAACTTTTTTAAACCTGTCAGAGCAGTTCCAAGGAAGCAAGATATATTTTTAACATCACACAAGGATGAGGTGATGTCTTACCTGGCTTCTTTGAACACTTCAACTTCATCCTGCTGGTAGCCCTAATATATTCAAGTGCAAACAATAGCCCAACCAGTAGGATAGCCCACCAGCAGATAGAATTAAATTAGTAATTCAGTTCGGCTTGTAATGGCATTATAAATACGCTCTCAAAGTTGAAATCTTGGCGTCGTTTAGCAAAGTGAATAAATACGGAAAAAATCGAAATACTGAAGGGTGGGGGCGTTTCTGTCTGGCCCTTTAACACGGCCATGCGAAGACAAAAGTCAAGCTGTGATTGGTCGAAACGCGTCGAGCCTTTCCATCAGGAGCGATTTCAACACACCTCCTGACTTCACACCGACCAATCAGAGAACCAGAAGAACAGTCTCAAAGGTTTCATCAAAACAAAAGACACTCTTCGGTGTACAGGTCAGACATAGCACAGAAATAATGACAGTTTGTTCTAGGGTTGGGAAATGAGAATCATTTTTTATTTGTTTATAATTTTTTATTTATTTAAATACCGAACCCGAATGATTTTCATGCAAGTTTGAGAAGTGATAAATGACACGAACAGAACACCGTATTAAAATAATCTGACTGATTCTTACACTACTTTGTATAACTTTTTCAAATAACATCAAATGAAAGTAAACCCTTTAAAGTATTTTGACAATTCCTGCACTACATTTCACTATAACACAGCTACTGAATCTACAGCGAGACCAGTGTGGTCTGATTTTCTAACGAATGACTCGGTTCATTCGGTTCTTTTTATTGAAACAAAACTTTGATGAATCAGTCAGAGCGGTTACTGATTTACCTGACTTATTTAAAGAACTGAAAATCATTACATTCTTCATGCCCCACTCCAAATGACCCAACTACTGTTACTGTTATACTTAAAAGTCTGTCAGCATGCATTTTGCATGAACGGTAGTAAATTATTTTGTAGTCAATCTTTAATTGTCTCACAATTTGGCAGCATACTTTTGAGGGACGTAAATGAAATAAGAATTCCACTTTCTCCCCAAAACCTTGAATGTTGCCTACTAAATATAACCGATATATTTCTTTTTTCCACTTTGGACCCTTGTTCAAAGATCCTGAGTTACCTGAGGTAAAATTGTGCAACGATACCTCAAGTCGATGACATTTAAGTCCATGCCATATGTAAATGTCAGTTACTGTCTCAAAAAAAAAAAAAAAAAAAAAATAGGGCAAAGTGTATATTGTGACATTACACTGGCAAAATTTCTTTTTAATCGTGACGAATATTACCATTGCTATCGCAATAATGAGTTAAATATTGACTCGAACACGTCCTTACCGAGAGGTCTGTGTGTGTCTTACAGCATTATTACTCATCAGACATTGTGGAGATCAAATGTACAGATATTATCTGAAGAACACTGAAGGTGTCTGTAACTATAAACTTACGCGGTCTGTTTTTCTTTGCCGATTCCAATCGCCTCCGCAGCCGACACCTTTTCGCCGGGGACCCGTTGGTTTGAGGGTCGTGATGAAGATGATGGTAATTATCGTCCGTCGGACTGTACGGGCTACAGCTCCCGTTGCTCAGCTGTCGCCGGATTGGCTTGTGCATGCCGTTTGTGTAGCAAGGACCCGAACCTTTCTGATCCATCACTGATTTGGCTTTATCCATATCTAAATGCACAGCAAAGGTCTACAGCGCACGACTCTGGTAAGGTTGGAGGCGAGCCTATAAAAACACACAGACACGCGCTGGATATGTCGCGCTCTCGAGATAAGAAAAGGCTCGTGGCTAATGACCTACACCAAATGCACGGATTTAATCTAAAAACGACTATAACAACAGCAGCAGCGATAATAAAATCGCGTGTTTACAAGCGTCAAATCCAAAACGATAAGATCAATACACTAACACACGCTGCGGTCGAGGTCATTGTCGGTCATATTTCTGCTCTGTAGTCCTGGCGCTGCGGCAGCCACCCCGTCAAACAACCGGCTCATGACGTCACCAGGAATGGCTCCTCGAGCCAGTTTTACAGCTCAGCGCGAGCAGAGCATTGCGCCATGCGCGCGCGCACACACACACACACACACACACACACCATCTTCTAATATTATCGCTAACAAAAGATCAAAGCACAGGACGATCGTTCCTCACAAGTCATTTGACAAGGTCTTTAAATATCTCATTTTTATGCGGTATTATTATGGTGTACGGCATGTTCGCCTGCGTCACTCATGTTGTGTTAGAAAAAAAAATATTGAGCAGCAATTGAAAGCGATTTCTCTCAGCATGAATGTGTTTGGGGTGAATGAGGTCAAAGGGGAGTTTCAGTTCAGTAGTTCTCGGGTGTCAAGTATCATGGAAAGGACATTGGGAAGACAGAGAAGAGGGAGGGTTCAAAGGAGTGAATTTTAAACCAAAATAACACTTATGGAAGAAATACAGGCTAATCTTTCCAGTCGTTTAATATAAACTAGGGTAGTTAGCTGAATTTAACCAAATACAGACATATTTATATCTTCTGCGTATCTTCTGCTGAATTCAGTATTTTATTTTACTACCCACTTTAAGACACATCAATCTAACACACTGTTTTTTTCCTGATATAAAAAAAGACATGTCAAACCTTTATCTACTTATAATAATAAATGTTGCAATTCTGCAATAAATGAAAAAGGTTTAATGACAAAAAAAAACCCCATACTTCTATTCTTTATTTTCAAATGTTCAAATGTTGTTTTACTGGAATCACAAATAAAAAAGGTTTTGATTCTAGGGTTTAATTCATCACGGGACAAAATCATTTTTACTTAGAGCACAAACATCTTTACATTTTTAAAATTAAGATGAAAATGTATTTTATTTTCCTTTGTGATTGCTCTCAATTGGCTTGGCCACCTAATGAAGAATTACAGTAAAAGACAGTTGACTGAGTGGCAGAGAAATACCACATTAACCAGAGACAAAAGAAGTCCATTTTAAGTCTCCAGTCACCACAGTGTTAACTGACTTTGGTCAGTTCAGTTAGCTTTAGAACAGTAGAATAATTGCATCATCAAATTATTTATTCTCTCACTGTGAACACTTCTGGAAAGTACTGTGGGTGGTATTTTTCAGAATAGATACATGCCAAAATAGCTACAGGACGGAGAGGGGCCAAATCATTTAGGAAACCGCCGTTAATGTTACATCAGTGACCTCAACAACTACTTGGAAAGATATGAGAGAACTGGACATCTGTCAAAATGCAACTAAAAAAGTTCTATAAAGCAATGCAAACATCAGTGTTTTCTTGGATCCAATCAATAGAATTCAGAAATGAAAATGTTTAAAAATGTAATTTATTAAACATTTTATCTAAGCATATAGACTTTAAAACATTACTAAAAATGAATACTATCATATCACAAACAAAAATTCAAGTGGATTCTTAAGACATTAAGACATTATGAAATTTGTTATAAGTTCTTATCTGCTGTGACATCCGCAAGTCTTCCTGAAATGCAATGTATGTTTCTACAATTTTGAGTAAACCACCAGTCACTCTTAAATCCAGTGTTTCCTTAATATACAAACATTTATTTTCTGTTCTAGATTTACATTGCCTGATGATATGTTTTGCCACTATTTTGTTTGTCGCTTTCTATTCCACCTTATTTTAAAATGAGGTAGACACAATGCTGTTGTTTTTGACATGACTGTTTACCAAGGTATTTCATTGCTGTCCCATGCATAGGCTTTCCCTGTTTTGTCTATGTTTAGAGTGTCTATTATGTTCATAAGGCACTGGACAGAGTATTCAGTGCTGAACAGCTTGTCCTTCTGTACGTTTCGATGGTAGGGCCGAGACAAATCCGTATTCACGGTTCCAGGATGCAGGGATACACACACAATTTTAGATCGTCCTCGACCCAGCTCAATAGACAGGTTTCTGGTGGCCATGTTTAAGGCAGCTTTAGACATCCTATAGCTGTACCAGCCTCCAAGAGCTGAAAACAAAATATAAACAAACAGAGAGGTAAGCATAAGGTTAAGACAGAAATAGTCCAGATGTGGCTTTTTCATCTGAAGTCACTTGTAGCTATAATTGTATATGAGTAGGTTTTAATAATTTAGGCCCTGCTCTGAAATGCAGCATCATATTCTGTTTTATTTGACAAACAGACTAAAATGGGGACAGAAAAGTTTCTTTGCATCAGTATGCAAAAAATGATCAGACAAATGATACATTTGTTTAGTTATTTTCATATTTGTAGGCCATAAACAGCTAATTGGTAGCACAAACTACAAACTAAAACTAAACTAAAAATGTGTATTTTTTGTGAAATGACGTTCAGCTGTTCTTTTTAATAGTTAATAGTTAACTTATTTTTGGCCCATGAATCATCAATCTTGGTAAACACTGCAGTAGTCACGCACAGACACAGAAATGCACCTTTAACTTCACCAAACTGACTGCTCACTAAAAGAAAAAACCCTCAGATCATGTTTTCAAGTCATTTCAAGTTTGATTTAGATGTGACATAAGGCAGTTATATCCAAGTGGGGGAGTTGTTTACTTACTTTTTAATTGGTCTTCCCATTAACGCCATTGTTAATTTAGACCGTTTAGCGAATGCGGAACATGCTCATGTGACTTTCCCCCATTCATTCTCAATTACACCCACCAAACTCACTGCATGCTTTAAGGCAGGGAAACTCTAGCCCTCGATGCCCACTTTCATGCAGAGTTTTGCTCCAACCCTAATCAAACCCACCTGAACCAGCTAAACAATAAAGTTATAGGCAGGTGGCTATGTTCAGACCGTCAATCCAAATCCGATTTTTATGCATATCCGATTGAAATTTGATCCGATTTAGCAAGTGTGAGAAAAAAAAAAAAAAAAAAAAAAAAATTCACATGAAATGCAATTTTTACAAATCCGTTTCGAGCTACATTCATATGTGGTTTGAAAAAGCATTTCTGGTTTCAGTGTGACTGCTCTCTCTGGCAACATCACTGCCATAGAAACCAATGCAGACATTCCGCAAACCGAAAGGGCGGCATAGAAACAAAAATCGGATCAGAACAGTTGCTGAACAGTCCAATCGGATACTCTGCAGGACAGGTAAGTGGAGCTCGAGGGCCAGAGCTGAGAATCTCTGCTTTAAAGATGCAGTAAGCGATTTCTGAGAAACGTTGTTGAAAGTGGATCGGACCAAATGCCACAACAAGCTTGTAGCCAATCAGCAGTAGGGGGCTTGACCACACATGACGGGGGAGGGGAGAAAGTGAGCAAGAGGGAGTTTTGAAGAAAGACTGTAGAAAGAGAGATGCCTGAGAGACATTACAAAAGAGAAAAAGTCAGAGGAATATCACTGGGAAAAAAGGGGGTTATGATCAGGCAAGAGGTTTAGGACCTGTGTTAAGATTAGAAAAGCTTTCCAGTGCTGGAGAGACCGAAGTAGGAAGGCCTGAAAACAGACGCAGAGGTTGCGTTGTTTCTGTTCCATGCGCGAATAACACTGGTTTTGTTATGTTTCACAGAACCAAGATATGCTGTTGTTGTAATGCTAGCTATACTAACAGTACAGTTGAGTGTCACTAGCTATGTTTCCATCAAAGTTGCGAATTTAACTGGAATATCGTATAAAATATTTGCGAATGAAGCAGCATTTCCATCCCATGAACAAAATGGTCACTTCCTGGGAAATTGGTGCAAAATATCTCTAATAAAAATGGCAGTTGCAGTAATCAGGAAAGAAACTGTGGCTCTATTTTCCTACATCATAAATGACTTGCGTCTCAGAGCACGCAGATGAAACGCAATAAAAGGCATCATGTTATCTTGCATTCGGATGCCTGGTGTTTGGGAACACAATCGTGTGAGACACTTCTGGGAGGAAATTAAACCAAATCATTTTGATGATAGACTTTGGATCAGGCATTTCAGAATGATCAAACCAACATTTAATATGCTGTGCAATGAAATTGGTTACATAGCTATTGTTTGTCTGGAGCTGGTGACTAACAATGACGTCTTGCTTGTATATACTCGTGTACTGTACGTTTGCTTTTTGTTCTTGTCATTCATTCATCATCTTTGCTTTCACAAAGCATTATTTTGATTCAATTCAGCTATGATAAAGAGACAAAAACTTTTGCATTGCGTGTTGCATGCATTTGGGGGCAGAGCAATGAAGGGAGGAGTGAGTTTGTTTGGGTTTTTCAAATATCAACAGTGTTTCTTTAACTGCTGGTGTCGCTGTTGGACAATGTCACTTTAGAAAAGTTTATGATTTTTACAGTTTTTAATGTCATATGTTGTAATACTGCCGTTGTTTTATTTTTGTACTGTGGATTATTTTCTCATCAAATTGTATTGACTCCCTTACCTCCATGAAGTTAATGCCCCTGTAAACCTAATAGAGAAAGACTTGTTCTTGAACTGTTTTGCATAGGGATACAAACCATTGTCTCCTATAGATCCCACTCTAGCAGTCATGTTCACAATGATGCCACTGTGCTGTTTCTCTTTCTCTAGGGGCTGTTGGCCAAACGCCCCTGTTCCCTTCTGAAGCAAGGGGACAAAATATTTGGCCATCACCAGAGGACCCACCGTATTTGTGGCCAAAGTGGAAATGGTTCCCTGTTAAAACAAATAGCCAAAGCGTTAGAAAAAAATGATGCATGTCCACAACATTTGCCCAACAAAGTAACCTATTATTTCAATACTGGTAAAAAGGTCCATTGGTCACCTGAGCGGACACGTCCCGTAAACTTGTTTCTCCTTTACCGGACGGATGAAGCATAGCTGAAGAATTAATGATCAAATCCACTTTCCCAAAGGCAGATTTGACACTTTCAGCTGCTCTCTTGACGTCATCTTCCCTGTTGACATCCAGTTTCAGTACAGTCATCCTCCCCGCGTGCTGCGCGCTCAGCGCTGATAGATGTTGTGCGGCGTCCGGATTTCTGCATGTTGCTATAATGGCTGCTGGAGATTTGTTTAAGAGTAGATATCTGCAGAACTCTAAGCCCAGACCTCTGCTCGCTCCCTGCACGAGCGCCACAGCAGCCATTACTCCTCACGAAAATAAGACGCACGTGAATTTGTATTGACTGCCCTCTATGGGCGGCAGAAGGACGCTTACACAACAAACTAGTTTTGTAACTTACATTATCATGCGTGTTTCCGTACTAGATGTCGGCAGTAATTTCAATTCAGATGGCATAAAAAACTACAACAACAACAAATGGAAATGTTTTTTGTGGGTATTGGGCCTACATGTAGTCTGTCAATTAGCCTACGATTCTAGCTAGCCTATATTAAAAATAACAATAACATTTTATATATATATATATATATATATATATCTGTAATACCATACTGCCACTAGATGTCTGAATAGCCCTTTATATATATAAAGGGCTATTTAGACATCTAGTGGCAGTATGGATATATATATATATATCCATACTGCCACTATATATATATACAGGTTTGGAAGGGTTACTTTAAAAATGTATTCCGTTACAGTTACAAATTACTTAAAAAAAAAAAAAAGTATTCAGTAACTTAATCCAAGTACCACAATATGAAAGCAATGTAATCTAATTACTTTTGGATTAGGCTACTTCAAGGTCACACACTCTCACACACACACACACACACACACACACACACACACACACACACACACACATATATATATATATATATATATATATATATATATATATATATATATATATATAGTTTTTAAATTTTACACGTTCCATACTTTTGAATAGGTCTCAACAATAAAATATTTTACAAATCTGATAAATTATCTATTGCAATATTGTTGTTTAGAGCTTAAAAATATAAAAGTCAGATCATAAACAAACTGAACAAGCTCGGATCAAACATTTCTGTTTGTGTTTGTTCTGCTTTAATTTTAATGTTTAGCATTTTGGTTACTTTTAAAACCTATTAAAACTAAGCAATCATGTCTCAGATTTCCATGAATTGAAAGCAGTGGCGTGCACAGACCTCCGCGAGGGCAGGGGCGCAATCGCGTTCCGGTGGGGAGAAATGGGAACGCGGGGGCACCGCGATGCGACCGCAAAGGGCACTTTCACTTTTGCGATCAAAGAGGCAGGGGCTCAAGCCACCCCTGACCCCCACCCCGTGCACGCCACTGATTGAAAGCGTTTTTTCCACGCGGGAAGCATCGTTTCAACTAGCAGCAGTGATTCAATCTGCGTCTGAGGAGATTGTAGATGGGCAAAAATATTATGGCAAAATAATTATTATGGCAAAATAATGATTTATTTAGTTTTAAATGAAACGATTGTAATCCTGATAGTATCCTCCCTTTTTTCAAAATGTAACTAATCTGATTACTACGTTTTTTGACGTAACTGTAACGAACCACAGTTACTGGATTTTTGTATCCTGATTACGTAACGCCGTTACATGTATTCCGTTACTCCCCAACCCTATATATATATATATATATATAACAAGAAATACATTTGCAAATTTAGGCTTACTATATTATTATCAGTAGTAGATGTTGCATAGTCATAGAACGGCCCTGCAAGTTTAGTCAATTAAAAGACTCTTTAAAATGCATTAATGTTATTGCATTAGACTCAGCGATGCCTCCATTGCCAGCAAGATATAAACACTTTCAGATGCCCAGAAAGCTACTAAAGACATATTTAAAAGAGTTCATTTGACTACAGTGGTTAAACCTTAATGTTATTATAGCGACTTATTCAACAATATCTAGTGATGGGCGATTTCAAAACACTGCTTCATGAAGCTTTGAAGTTTTACGAATCTTTTGTTTCGAATCAGTGGTTCGGAGCCCATATCAAACTGCCAAAGTCACGCTGCCCAGTGGTGAACCATTGAAATTTTGAAACATTTATGACATAACGAAGCCTCGTTTACTGAAATCACGGGACTTTGGCAGTTTGATACACGCTCCAACCATTGATTCGAAACAAAAGATTCGTAAAGCTTCGAAGCTTCATGAAGCAGTAGGTGCGTCCGAATTTGCGTACTTATGCACTATTCTGTGACGTTTTTAAGTACAAATAGTGCGAGTAGTGTGTTCACAATGAAAATTCCAAAAAGAAAAAGTGCACTTTAAATACCCAGATGATGCACTAAATTAATGGAAAAAACAAAGTGTGGAATGTTGGACACTTTATGCACTTATGCAGCTGTCGCAGCTTTAATTACGTTGTGGAGGCGGAGGGGGGATCAGACTCCAATGTTTAATGACAAAATAAACGTATAAAATTCACACACTACATGGATGAGTACATAATGCATAAGTGCATAGTGTATAGAGCGTCATTTGGGATGCAACTAGTGTTTTGAAATTGCCCATCACTAGATATTGTTACAGTTTTTCTCAGTTGCTTTCTTAATCTGAATCATTCTTAAAATTTGCAAAACAGTATGTTCATTTCTCAAAACAATTTGTACAAACAGCACAACATATTGGATTACCTGCAAAAGCCTGTAACCTGCTCAAAATCCTTAGTTCATCTCTCAAAAGCAAGTATTTATGTCAATGAACATATCAGTGCCATCAGAATGACAAGTCCTTGTGTCGTTGTTCTCGAACAATATAATCAAAATGCTTAGCCATGTTGTCAATATAACAGTGATGAATATTTCAGATGTAAACTATGGCTACAGTTTGCACTTTGTATGGCATATATCAATTTTAACAGTACAAATGGACACATTACTGTATATGGGAGATTGATTGCAAAAGACTGGACAGGATTCACAGTTTTGTATTTACTGTTGGTCAGTCAACAAATTACTGTAAAATGTCCTTGTGATAAATGAAAAAGACAAGACGATATACATACACTGTATATATGTATTCATGTGTATGTGTGTGATATAGTATGTATCTGTATAACGTTCATTTAGCAAGTGTGATATGCTACTGTAAGTGTAAAAATGCTACTGTAATATTAAGATTATAGCATGCATACCATATTAGAGTGCAGTGCACATTGCTGAAATACATACCTGTAATGTCTATGAAATACTTGAATGATTGAGGAAAAGGTTTTTCTCCAAACATTCAGCTGCACCTTTAGACCTGCATAAGCCATTGTAAGGTCATGATTGAGAACATTGTTTACAATATTGGTCCTTATTTCACCAGAAACGTGCCTACGCCCCCTTTGCTTTATCTACCTCTTCCTCTGTTTTGCCTCCCTACCCTTCTACCACACATCCTTACTTCTCTTCTTCTTTCCAGCTGTTGACCCCTTTTGTTTACATGATGTTCTTCCATTATCAGACATTGTAACTCTTGTGTTGTACTCTGTCTATATATGCTTTCCAGTTGAAGATTCATGACATGTATCTTTGAGCTGTTTTAGAGAACTGGTTGGGCCATTGGTTGATCTAATGCTTTACATTCCCCTGAATACATTAGTGAAATTCAGGATTCACCTGCAAAATTCATCAATTCAGGACACATTTACAAAAGTCTAATAGAAATGTATAGATAATATACTTGTATATATGCATTGTGATAACTAGGTCAACCATTTTGCATTTAATGACTTGTGCGATGAACTAATGACTAGATGTTTTGAAGGGTAAGACTATTCAACAGAGAACCATATAATACATTTTGAGCAACATGATATTAGCAATTGATAATGTAGGAAATAGCAGACAGTTATTACAGTACATGTACAGTACAGTACATAATCAATTGCCTGAATGTACTAAAGCATTTGCAATTTGTTCAAAAATATGAAAAACTGCTTTTAGGATGTGCACAAGTGACTAGATGATGTGGTGGTTGAACAAGTAGTTATGAGAATTTCAGTTCTGATCTGATCTGAAAAATGTGCCAAAGCGACTGAGAAAAACTGTAAGTATAAAGTCGTTATTTTGTTTTTTTGGCCCACAAAAAAATATTCTCGTCGCTTCTTAACATTAAAGTTGAACCACTGTAGTCACATGAACTGTTTTAAATAGGTCTTTAGTAGCTTTCTGGGCATTTGAAAGTGTTAATTGTCTTGCTGTCAATGGAGGCCTCACTGTGCCATCGGATTTGATCAAAAATATCTTAATTTGTGTTCCGAAGATGAATGAAGGTCTTACGGGTGTGGAACGAAATTAGGGTGAGTAATTAATGACATAATTTTCATTTTTGGGTGAACTTACCCTTTAAGCAGCTGGTCCGGTGTCATTTTAGTCAATGTATGCTTTCAGTTGCTCTCTCAAGTGCACACAGGTGACGGTGTAGTTCAAATGTGTCTCATGCGCGCAGCTGTGGTTTCGTGAATTCAGTGGATGTTTTGGTAGGCTATATATAGTGCCTTTCCTATTTGTATATATATTTGCCACTAGGAGGCGACAGTGCAGCTTGTTTCTAAAACTTTAGGATAGTGACTAAAACTTTAGGATAGTACTTTGCAACAATAGAAGAGTTATGTTATTCCGTCTGGTTTCTGTGGAATAATGTTCTTGGTGTGTGTGTGTGTGTGTGTGTGTGTGTGTGTGTGTGTGTGTGTGTGTGTTTTAAATGCTAAAAAATTACTTTCTTGGGGGTTGTAGGCACAACTTTCCAGAACTGGACCTACAGATATTGCACAAAATGGGTCAGACATAGAGACCTTCAGAGCGAATAATAACACACATTGTTTTTATGATTTAGAGCATTGATTTTCTATTTCCATTACTAGTTCCATCCCCTTTTTTCAGTTACAGTGTCTTATATGGTTAGCCTACCGTTTTTATTTAAAACGAAATAGTGGTGATAAGGAATGGCAAAATAATTATTTGATTAATTGATAATTAATTATTGACCACAATATTCACTCACAAAATTTTAAATGTTTTCTACTGTTTTCTAGTGGGCCAGGCTGTAACACTAATTACACAGTTTAGGGATATATTGTTAATTTGTAACAGACAAAAATGTGAAATTTACATCAGAGACAAAACGTTGATATTAACGTTGTTATTAGCTATATCAATGACATCAATTATCACGATTATAAACTGTCATCGCGAGAAATGAGTTATTTTATCTTAACTTCTCTCTCAGTTTTTGTCGGAACATGGTGTGCGAAAATGACAAACCAATGATCTCCTCTAAAAATAGAGAAATTAGCCGCGCGTCAGTGACAGAACGCAAATCGGATGCGCATCAGTCATTGCGCAGCTGTGATCTCGTGCCATCATCGGGCGCTCTGAAAAGTTCCTGGATAAAAGGAGCACGGCATGGTGCTGGGCGATACCAACAGAACTATTGTCGCGCAAATCCACGGACAAACTATGAAGCCCTTGATGGCCGAGGAGCGCGCGCGAGAGACAGGTGCAAGTATGGGAACCTCTAACGCTATGATGATCTCCGAGATCCTCATCCCTCGACTATTCAAAATTGCGCACGAGTCTGGAGAAGTGGCAGTGGCTGCGGGCTCCGGTTCCTTGGAAATGAAGCCCTCCAGCTCCCCGATCCTACTTGAAATGATGGAGGTGGCAAACGGCACGCGCTGCGCGGAGCAGATCCTCAGCTACGGAGAGGTCGAGAAGGTGCTGATCGGTGGGGTGCTGACCATGCTCACTCTCATAACCATCTGCGGGAACCTGCTCGTGGTTATCTCCGTGTGTTTTGTGAAAAAGCTACGGCAGCCCTCCAACTATTTGATCGTGTCTCTCGCGCTCGCGGACCTCTCCGTTGCGCTCGCGGTGATGCCGTTCGTCAGCATCACGGACCTGATCGGTGGCCGATGGATTTTTGGCAAGTTCTTCTGTAACGTGTTCATAGCCATGGATGTGATGTGCTGCACCGCGTCCATCATGACCCTTTGCGTTATTAGCATCGACCGGTGAGTTTTCTTAACATTGGACTGATTATGTTAATCATAATCATGATCAGTTTATTGATGCATGATAAATGATATGGCAACACTTTACAATAACATTCAGTTTGTTATCATAAGTGAATCCATTAGGTATCATTAACTAACAATCAACAATAATCTGAATAAGTTTTTTAAGCAAGTTAATATTACTTTATACACATACTAATACATTTTTATCATTAAATCCAAATATAATTTATAGTACATTTATGTTTTAAATTGGGTATAAATTAAATTAAATTTATGTGCTTTGACCCTCTTATGAGATGACATGCAATGATGCAGAAAACCATTCTTTGGGTCATGCTTGTTTTGATCAGACTAGTCAAAAGTTGTATCAAGTCTATACCAAGCAGCTAAAAATTGATGGCAAATCACACAAATTTTAGTTTTCCATGTCTTTTCATCCATATTTTCCCTCTATCACAGGTACCTGGGCATCACCAGACCTCTAACATACCCGGTGAGGCAGAACGGATGGTGTATGGCCAAAATGGTGCTTTCTGTGTGGCTGCTCTCTGCGTCAATCACTTTGCCACCTCTCTTTGGCTGGGCGCAGAACGTGAACGATGACCGTGTGTGTCTGATCAGCCAGGACTTTGGCTACACTATTTACTCTACAGCTGTAGCGTTTTACATCCCCATGACTGTCATGTTGGTCATGTATTACCGCATCTACCGTGCCGCCAAGCTCAGCGCTGCCAAACACACCATCACTGGCTTCCCTCGTGCAGGACAGGAAGAGGAAGAAGAGGATGTGGTAGGGGCCGATGATACAGAAGAACCCATGGGTGTGGATTGCGTAACCGTCGCGATCAAGCTTCAGAGGGAAGTGGAAGAGTGCGCGCGTCTACCTCGAATCCTGCGAGGAGTGGGCAAGAGGAGCTTGGACCGCAGGAGCATTTCCATATTCAAGCGGGAACAGAAGGCGGCAGCCACGCTCGGGGTGGTGGTAGGAGCGTTCACCGTCTGCTGGCTTCCGTTCTTTCTCCTCTCCACGGCCCGGCCCTTCATCTGCGGGACAGAGTGTAGCTGTGTCCCGCTGTGGGTGGAGAGAACGCTGTTGTGGTTGGGCTACGCCAACTCACTCATCAACCCCTTTATCTATGCTTTCTTCAACCGCGACCTGCGCACCACCTACCGAAGCCTGCTCAGCTGCCGTTACCGTAATATTAACCGGAGATTGTCGGCTGCCGGCATGCATGAGGCCCTACGACTGGTGGAAAGACCAGAGGTGGTTGTCTCTGGGTGACCCGAACTGTGCACATAACATACGAAGAGTTCAGAGGTTGACATTTGCATAGGAACTCACAAGCCTAAATGGTCATGATGGCATTTAGGATGTGTCATGTTTGGAAGGTGTCATGATGTACTGACAGTACCTACAAGTCAAAACAGTGGTCACTTCAGACAGAGGCGTGCATTATGGTCAATGCAGTTGCATTTTGTCATCTTGAAGAACACACTATCACTGGCTTTTCTTTAGTAGAACAGCAGAGAAAATACACATAGCTGATGAATCAAAGTCCAGCTTCTGTCAATTTCAGACAATCTAAAAGAACAGAAAACAAAACCCTTTTCACAGACTGTGATATATTTTCACAGTTATCAACATTACAAATCTAGTAAAGCTTTTTCATATTTTAAAAATGTATATACATTTAAAATGGTATACTTTGTGTTATATTACCTTGGCAGTAAATTACAAAAAAAAAAAAAAAAAAAAAAATGCTGTTGCCTCCCACTCACCACTATAGAAGTTTACACACTTCCACTTCTGAGAACCCTGGAAATGTGAAAGGGGTTCATATATATATATATGAATTCCATGATTTTTTTTCTGAATTTATTTAAAGGACGTGTGTAATACTGCACCAGTATCGTGATATCTTATCCCTCAAGGGATTTGAGGGAATCGAGATATACAGATCAATAGTAGGGAGAAATCCGTTTAGATTTATCCATTCTTGAAAACAGAAAAGCACCCACCTCATTTCTGCTTTAAAAACGTTTATCGAGCTGTGAGAAACTTGTTTGTCAACTGTCAGCACCTGTTAGCTCACTAAGTGTGATTAATCTGTCTGTTTCTTGTGACTTTATGATAAACTAGCCATTTCTACTTTCAGTCTGCACATGCTCAATCCTTATAAAACCACAGATTTCATGCATTGATGGAAAGTGCATTAAAGCACAGATCCAATGTCAACTAAGCTTCTTTCTGCAGCTGTGGTTAAGCCAGAAGGAACAGGAGGTGATCTGAAGGAACAGGAGGTAATCTGATCACCGATCAGTAATTAAAGGGATTCTGATGAGATTGACTCGGGTCTCTTTTTTTGCAGGCAGCTATTTATAGTTTGATTCTGCATGGATCTTATGCAATTAGCTTTTATGTCACTAGTATTTATTTAGCATACGTCACTGAAGAATTCATGCCGTTCACTCTTTTGAATTACTTGTGCATAAAAATAAAGTAATGACTTTGTGCGGTGCTTTCTAAAGTGTGTAAATATCAAAAGCAGATGTGCCAAAATGTAAAGATGCCTATCCGATGTGTTTTTATTGTTGTACATGTTTTAATGTCACTTCTTGTGCATATTTTCCCTATATGAGTTGGAATAAAGGATGAATAAACTGGGATTTTTGTGAACTATCCAGAACATTGCCAAATCTATATAAAATTGAACTGCTGCCTACACTCATAACAAAGTTTTCCCATTAGGATTCCGTTTTTATGACTTGACTTCACCTTGAATATTGAATTCATCCAGGCAGCGCTCAGGGTGAGAGAAGGATGGCGGGAGAAAGAAAAGAAAGAGAAGTGAAGTGCGGGGGAGGTGTTCCTGTTCACTTAGAATCACTAAAGCACTTGTTATGACTCAAATCTAATTAGTTGCCCAGTCCTTGAGGTCCTGCTGGGAATTCTATTTTAAGGAGCCATACCTGTGACAGCTACCTGCCACTGGTGAAAGATTCACAAGAGGCTGCCCTGCCGATGATGATGAAGATGATGATGATGGTCCTAATTACACACCGTTGTTTCACTCAACATGAATCTACTCTGGTCTGTGAGTACTGTATGAGCTCCTGCTGAGACAAAGAAATAATTTCTGCCCGCTGCAGCTCAAGAAGTAAAATAACATAAAGGCTGATTCCGCAGTGGTAGATGGACTGGGGGACTGTAAAATTATAGGTCAGAATAATTCCATCACATTTCACCCCACTGAGAAAATTCTTTCAGCTGTAAGAGTGAGAGAAGAGAATTTTGAGTGGGCTATAATCACCTGTCTCTTTCTTTGTGTCTTTTTATTACTTTCCTAATTTCACTGATTTTTATTTCCTCTTTTCCTCCGGCATTAAAATGTTCTCTCCATTCATCATGACAGCTGATCAATGATGAGATTTATTCCAGATTATTGACTCACCTGAGTCCATTTCTCCTTATGAACACTAATTAATTATAGAATTTTTTGTTGCATAAATTAATTACATTTGGAACCTGGAGATTAATTATGAAAATCACATTAGACCCAGCTAAATTATCCTGCTAAAAATGTCTGTAAAGCTCACACTTTGTCAACTTTTTAAAGTATAGCACTCGGAGCACAATAAATAATAATAATCACAATAATACAATTTCCTGTTGCTTTCCTCTCGTCTTGCTGTAGATGCTGTTAGTGGATTGTTGAATTGCTCTTTAAGTGATTTCTGTGCTAGAAAAATAGATACATCTGCATCCTTCATCAGTCTACGTTCCATTTACATATGAAGTGCCTCGGAAGTATACTGGTCACAGAAATCGCTCAGATTACCTGCTGAAAGAAAGCAAGAGAGATGAGGGCACAGAGAACCAGAAAAATAACAAGAGGCTTGATCTGTGAGCATTCTGCGTACTTAAGACTGATTAGCTCGTACTTGTGTTTCACTATGCTTTAAAAAAAGTAATAAATATTCAAGCTGGCTTATTTCACTATAGCAGTAATCATAGACACTAATAATGATTACAGAATTTGCATTATATACAACATTATTTAACAATCAGTGGCATTCAGAAAACAAAAATAATGACATCTGCTATGTTCTGATTGGGCTGTTTACTAAAAGGACTTGTTACTGCTTATCCAAAATGTTACCTGTTACTCATCGGTGCCCTGTGAGGATGACTTTTACACACCACTCCACTCAGATCTGTCTCATTGCTTCTGTCTTCTGTCACTCTTTTTTTTTTTTTAACAGAGTGGAAAGCTGTTCAGTGTCGAATGGCAGGGCTTTTTTCGCCACACTGATAATGTGATAACCTAAGGATTTGCTCAATTGTCAGCGCAGGTAATTATTATAATGGTTAATGCAATTATATTTATATAATAGATTATAATAATAGTTGAGTGACTGTCTGTACATTTGGCTTCCTTCAAGATATGTTCCTCTGGAATAAGAACCCGGAAGGCAATTCTATATATCGACAATTTCTGAAGGGTCACTCAGTCCTAGTTTCCCATAATTCCAGGATTTTTTTTTTATAGTTATAATCAAGATCATCAACAAAAGTGGATTTTAACAATAACTTATAAACCTTTAAAGACAGACCTATGATGAGCTTTAAGGTTGTTAAAGGATTAGTTCACTTTTAAATAAACTTTTGCTGATAATTTACACACCCCCATGTCATCCAAGATGTTCATGTCTTTCTTTCTTCAGTCGAAAAAAAATTAAGGTTTTTGATGAAAACATTCCAGGATTTTTCTCCATATAATGGACTTCAATGGACGCCAAACGGTTCAAGGTCCAAATGACAGTTTCAGTGCAGCTTCAAAGGGCCTTAGGAATAAGGGTCTTATCTAGCGAAACGGTCGGTCATTTTCGAAAAAAATACAACTGTATATGCTTTATATAAACAAACGTTCGCCTTCTAAGTGCCTCCGCCAAAACCGCATTTCTGTATTCTCCAAAAGCTTACGCTGTATGTCCTACGCCTTCCCTATTCAACTTACGGGAAAAATGTAACTGGCGCTGCGTTCGTTCCGTAAGTTGAATAGGGAAGGCGTAGGACATACAGCATAAGCTTTTTGGAGAATACAGTAACGTTTGTTTATATAAAGCATAGTTGTATTTTTTTTTAAAATGACCGATTGTTTCGCTAGATAAGACCCTTATTCATCGTCTGGTATCGTTTAAAGCCCTTTGAAGCTGCACTGAAACTGTCGTTTGGACCTTGAACCGTTTGGTGTCCATTGAAGTCCACTATAAGGAGAAAAATCCTGGAATGTTTTCATCAAAAACCTTAATTTTTTTTCGACTGAAGAAAGAAAGACATGGACATCTTGGATGACATGGGGGTGAGTAAATTATCAGCAAAAGTTTATTTAAAAGTGAACTAATCCTTTAAAGGGTTAGTTCACCCAAAAATGAAAATAATGTCATTTATTACTCACCCTCATGCCGTTCCACACCCGTAAGACCTTCATTAATCTTCGGAACATAAATTAAAATATTTTTTGTTGAAATCCGATGGCTGAGTGAGGCCTCCATAGCCAGCAATGACATTTCCTCTCTCAAGATCCATTAATGTACTAAAAACATATTTAAATCAGTTCATGTGAGTACAGTGGCTTAATATTAATATTGTAAAGTGACGAGAATATTTTTGGTGCGCCAAAAAAAAAACAAAATAATGACTTATATAGTGATAGCCGATTTCAAAACACTGCTCCAGGAAGCTTCGGAGCGTTATGAATCAGCGTATCGAATCATGATTCGAATCGCGTGTCAAACCGCCAAACTGCTGAAATCACATGACTTTGGCGCTCCGAACCGCTGATTCGACACGCTGATTCATAACGCTCCGAAGCTTCCTGACGCAATGTTTTGAAATCGGCCATCATATAAGTCGTTATTTTGTTTTTTTTGGCGCACCAAAAATATTCTCGTCGCTTTATAATATTAATATTGAACCACTGCACTCACATGAACTGATTTAAATATGTTTTTAGTACATTAATGGATCTTGAGAGAGGAAATGTCATTGCTGGCTATGTAGGCCTCACTGAGCCATCGGATTTAATCAAAAAAAAATATGAGGAGTATGTTATATTGGGAAGAAGTACTAACTTGGTTAAGGTAAATATGGAGATTTATTGTATTACACAAAAAGCCATAGAAAAACAAAAAGCTCACAGGAAATAAAGCATGCATTGACCACAATGTAATTAGTTATTAATATTTTGTTGGTTTTCTCTTGTATTTGATTACAGCAGCCATTCTTTTGGTCATTGACTCAATAAACTTTGCACATATCAAGTCAATTCACCTTTATTTATATAGCATTTTATACAATACAGATTGTTCCAAAGTAGCTTTACAGTGATAAGAGGAAAATGATTTAAAGGATTAGTTCACCTTGAAATGAAAATTAGCCCAAGCTTTACTCACCCTCAAGCCATCCTAGGTGTATATGACTTCCCTCTTTCTGGTGAACATAATCGCAGAAATATCAATAAATATCCTGACACATCCAAGCTTTATAATGGCAGTGATAGGGATCAATGAATAATGAACGCTAGTTTACACTTTTTTTGTAACTTCAATACGGAAGGCGTTCTGGCGGAAGCTACATATTTTACTTTATAACTTGTGTAAATATGGATATTTTTTTACACAAACACATCGATTCGCTTCAGAAGGACTTTATTAACCCGGAGCCGTGTGGAGTACATGTTTATGATGGATGGATGTGGATGGAAGAACTTTATTCAGCTCATACTCATTGATCCCTATCACTGCCATTATAAAGCTTGGATGTGTCAGGATATTTATTAATATTTCTGTGATTATGTTCATCAGAAAGAGGAAAGTCATATACACCTAGGATGGCTTGAGGGTGAGTAAAGCTTGGGGTAATTTTCATTTCAAAGTGAACTAATCCTTTAATGATGCAAGCAGAGTTCATTTCAGCTGTACAGCAGTTCTTATAAGAAAATAGTGTCACAGAGTCAGTTCAGTGTGGATTCAGTTCCATTGTAAAGATCATCAATTATACTTAATGTGTCATGCTTAACTTCCAGTCCTCCTTATGTTCTTCCCAAAGTTGAGCTTCGGTGGAAGACCTGCATGATTTATCATAATTCAGATTTATAATTTCCCAAAGGTTTAAGGTCAGGAGACTGAGGAAGTTGAAGACTTCAAAATGCAGAGCATGAACACTTCCATTGTGCACAATTTTGTTGCTTGTGTGGTGTGTTTTGGATCGTTATGTTGGAAAAACACACATTTGATCAGATCCATTACATTCTGCTACATTGGCCCTGTCCCAAATGGCACCCTAAACAGTCACGGCCTTCCTACGAATCTGCACTTTCGTGACGCTTCATTTTATCAATGGTGGTCAATTCTAAGCTCAAGAAAAGCTAAAATTGGGTTAAAGACAGAAAATGCCTTTTCCACAATAAGAAAACTTTATTTCATTTAATGTGAAAATTTAATTATATCTCAGTATGGGCGTTTTCACAATTCTTATGCAAGAATAAAGCAGCCAAATACATGACAAGCCTGAGCTTTGACTATTTCTTACTAAAATAAATATTTTATATGTGTAACTATAGAGATTTTAAGTAACTAGAACTTTTTGTACACCACGTACATAATAAACCACTGAAATCGGTTGATAAATGTTAACATTATTTTTGTTTTTATCCAGAAAAACCGCAGCTCGCCCATTTACTTGCATTTGTTAACAGCGCAGTCTTGCCCCACACAATATGGCGGACTCGTTGATGTATCGCAGCAACAGTCCAAAGAGGCCAATAGGGTGTCTAGTGTTTATTATAATGTCTATGGTAGAAAGCATGGCTTGACTGCATTTGTGCTATGTCCTGGTTGAGAAATGTTCCATTTCAAGCTCAATTTAAAGTAAGGATTTGTTTTCTTTCCTGTTATTTAAACTTGCCTGTTGATGTTTGTTGCCAAGAAGTTATTGAACTTGTTTGTTGATATATGCTGAGCAATTGTATGTAAGCTGTGTTGGGTTTGATGCTAAAAGGTTGATACAGTTTATTTGTATGTATTTTAGAAGGACCCTTTATCGGTGGTTTTAACACCGCATGTTGCAAGCTAAATATGGATTTAAAGCCCAGATGGATGTAAGCTTGTGGCTTTTGGCTTACTTATGGCTGTACCTGATTCGGAAGAGTCTGGAGCTTGAGAACTGTTATTGTGTGATGTGAATTCATCACCAATAGTTGGATTATTCATCAGCAACTTCAACTTTGGACATTGTTTGATGAACTTTATACCCTCAAATAAGACTCCCACACACACATCCATTTTCACATGATTGAACTGTGCAACCTAATGCCCAATTTCTGCAATGCATCTATTCATTACATTGGTTTGCATAATGTGATTGATTGTCTTCTTCTTGTATTTCCTTTTTGTGTGGTGATAATTATTTTTGTTTTCATGGGTGTATAAAAGAATAGTTGATTCATTTGGTGAGCATCTTTTCCTTCTGCTGTTAGGCAAACTGAATCCCCCTTTATTAAGTTTTATAACTAGTTTTGTGTTAGGAAAACATGAGACTGTTATACTTTTTCACTAAAACCCACAAAATAACAATTAAGGCCTGCCACATAGTGCTTTATTGAATTATGGGCTAGGAATAATGAGTGCAAGCTTGGTATGACCACTAGACCACTACCTTATCTTGTACCTTTGTCAGATTTCCAAATACTCTTATGCTTCAAATCAAAGTTTGTAATGTTGTGATTCACCTTGTAGTTGGTTGGTTTGGTTTGGTTCAATGCTTAGAACTCTTTTTAACTGAGACTGAAACTCCTAAGAGAAAAATTAATGGGAAAAATACTTCTGCAACCAAGGCCACTAAAAAAAAAAAAAAGTGGATGAGCACTCTATTACCAAGTTTTCTGTGACTTTGACATTTTAATTTCCCCCTTATAAATGTTGGAATGAACAACATGGCATGTGAAAGTTTCTATGACTGTACAAAGCATATGAATATTAACGAGGCAAGCCTTATGGTTGTTTGTTCGTTTCACTATGCGGTCTTTATATTGTTTTCTAGGTAGACAATCGCTTGACAGACATATTTGACTTGCTTATTAGCCTCAGGTTTTTAAGATAGTGATTTTTAAAAACAAAGCACAAAATTATCACAATTGACCAGTAACTCTCACATTTTTGATGTGTGATAAACTGTTTATTGTTCTATTTTCTAGAGAATGTTATATTAAAGCGCCTATTTGTAAATGTGAGTCTGCCCTCTGCATGCCGACACCTGCCCAGATACATGTGATATTGGCACTCAGTGGGTAGGACAATGTAAAAAAAACAAAACAAAAGCCTTTTCAGACAGTGCAATGAGTATTTAAGCCTCTATGGTCAGTTCCTCTCTGTGAGGCTGATTACAGAGGGCTGTGCTCCCCACAGCCATCCCATAATCTCACAGCATGGTTACAGGAAGAACACATACACATCCAAACACACCCCCACGCACACTCTCATTTGCTCTGTGATACATTTCAGAAACATATGACTATATTGAATGTATGTAAGATGGGAAAGCTGGAGTAAAAAAAGGTAATTGAGGGTTGATTTAGTGGGTTTGAAAGAGGAAGAAAAATGCTATAGAGTGTTTACAACTGAATGTGAGTTATAGCGGCACTCTGATTGAAGACAAGGGTGATAAACGAGGTGAAGTCAAAGAGAAATACAGTACAGCCATTACACAACAATGGCTATAGAACAACTGCAATAAAATACTACACTGTAAAAAAAAAAAAAAAAAACATTTTTCAAAGATGTAAAAAAAAAAACTGATTAATGTAGCATGTTTCACAAGAAAATGCTATTCTAGTCTTTCTACTTCAAAATTGCATGTTTAATTCAATGTGTTACTTGGCGTCTCTTTGTAATTATTCATGACATTTACTAGCAATTTCTGAGTGAAAATTGTTTCAGAGTAAATCCTATATTTTTTTCTTATGGCAAGCACATGCAAAACTCACCACCATGATGCTATAGAGCCCACCTCCAAGACTTGTCCCAAGATATGGCTCAAGTGGTCTCTGCTTCAGTCAAGTCTATGGGATTTTTCAGGTGAAACTCTTTTTCAGGTCTAATTTCATAGTGGATGTTTTGAGGTATCATTCACGTCCACAGCACAAATAGTGACCACCCAAAATGTAATACTTCAATGCTTTTTTTAAAATCCGTAACCCTACACTGTAAAAAAAAAAAAAAAAAAATTTTAGGTTTTACGGGACAGCACTTAGTTTACAGTTCAAAACTGTATAATTTAAAGGTTTATATTGTAATAATTACAGTTCATAACTGTTTATTTTACACATTGTAAAAAATTTGTTAAATTGATGGTAAAAAAAAACGTATTTCATTGTCACGCAGGGAATTGTGGGAATGTCAATTTACGTTTTTTCTCTGTAAATATACAATGACTTGTTATTTTTCCTGTCCAAAAACTGTAAATTTAATGGTATTTTACTGTAAAATTACATTAAATGTACCGTTAGATCTATTAGTTATTTACTGTGTATATAGTACGGAAACTTTCCGTAAACCAATTAACTGTTTTTCACCGTAGCATTTTTACAGTCTTTTACCGTTAAAATCAAGGTAATTTTTTACAGTGACATTGTCTCATGCCCTAGCAAATAATACTGACAATATATGCTATAGCACACAGACTGTGAGTCTTATTATAGTACCATCTTCCTTTATATATGTAGAAAAGATTATTGACAGAAAATAACAGTGTGTGTGGGATATCCAGGTGGAAGAGAAGGGGAGAACAAACAGAAACAGGAGGAGGCTAGAGAAGTGTATTTATAACTAATGCTTAAATCAGATAATGGCGAGGTTATTTTTACAACACAGGAGGACTCTTCTGAAAGGTCATATATCATTTAGGGAATGCAGTCTAAAATAATATAATATTCCATGTATCTGGATCAAATCAGGCATATAACTACACACATGCCCATATGTTCTTCAGATGTTCCCATGAATCTAATTGATGCACTGATGCATATATTCCTTATATATTCCACTAGGAATGTATATCTGAAACCCTTTTCTAGCCCTTTTTCTGTTCTGACAGACATGTTACATCTGTCCTAGCAAAATTTTGCAGATCTGATTGTACGCATAACATCTTTAATAAATCACATTAGAGAATCAGTATCTGAGAAACAGATACACAAACAGCACTTCAGGAACCCTCTTTAGAATTATCAGACCTTAGCCTGCAGTACAACTTTCCAATTGGTTTGATAATACCTCAAAATGATTTACACACACACACAAACCTTTTCACACACAGTCCTCTACATAAATCTGCAATAACACCAAATCTGTGCCTGAGAACACAGAGACAGAAATGTACACACAAAAGCTCATGATGCGAGAAGACGAAATTGCAGAGCACACAACAGTTATATCATCAAAACTTTGACTTATTTGAGAGAAATTTAAAGTAAGGTCACAACCACAAAGGATAAGTGCCTAAAAAAATTCTGTGTATGACATTATGATGACTTTAATTTGGTATAATCCAAAATAAAATGTTAATTTTAAATAAAAAACATAGGCACATGACAAAAAAGAACCTAAAGTCCAAGATATTATTATAAGATAATTTAAAAAGTACACATATTTGCTATCAATATCTTTTAAGTCAGAACTAGGCAGCTAGTTTTATTAAAAGCATTATATAATGTGTAATATGCATTAAGGTTCAGGTTTAGAGAAGACTATTAAAATGATTTATTGGCTTACACACACATACACACACAGCCTGGAAGTAAATGGATCTAAAGAGATGGGTTTCTTTCTGAAGCCAAGTGGATTAACTTAATTAGTCTAGTCAGCAGCGTAACTATACAACAGAGACATTACGGCTTTAGTCCTACTGTTTTCTGTACTTTAAGACTGAATGTTTATGGAAATCCTTCACTATGAAACTTATGGGTTCTTGGGAGAATTTAAATGTCTGCGATTTTGATTAACGAGTGGTGTGGTAATGAGATTGGGATATGCTGAAAATTAGGTTTAGGTTTACATCTCTTTCCACAAATCTTTCCTTTCACTCGCCCCTTAACATTTTAATCTCTTTGCCTTGTTTTTCTCTATTCCTTCTCTTCTATATTCTCTCATTTCTAATTTATGCCTCTTTCTGCCAAAATCTGTGGTTGCAATCTTGATTAAGATTATGGATTTTTGACTTGAACCAAACCAGTTTATGGACTTAAACCAAACCAGTGGCACAACACAATCTGACTTTGATGGAAAGTTCACTTATTTCAATGTACTATATAAGACTATACACAGAAATCAATTCACACATATGTAATATCATGTGGAAAATAACATATTTTCATAAATTGCATTAGTTAAGTTTCACAGCTGAAGAAGGCAGACACAAAGATGTAATCAACAAGACTTTTAAAGAAGATTCTTCAGAGGATGACAACTCAGGAACGTAAGGCAAAGTAAAGAATCCACACAACTTAACTTGATATTTAGGGCCCGAGCACCGATGGTGTGAGGACCCTATTGGAATTGCTCAGTCAATTATTATTCTTCTCCAAAATGAATCGCATTTTTGAGGGCCTAAACATGCTCGAAAACTCATGAAACTTTGCACACGCGTCAGAAGTGGTGAAAAATTACGTCAGATATGGGTTTCTGAATTAGGTGTGGCAAAATAGCTTGATAGCGCCATCTACAAAATTTCAATTAAGCGCCCTTCGCGCTAAGTTTCACGTACAGGTATGAAATTTCGTAGACACATGCGACTACTGAAAATCTGAAAACCCAACAGGAAATGCGATATTTTAAATATATTTTGAACTTCACATGATTCATTAGAGTCCTGACCTGAAGACATCTACAATGCAATATTCAGTTACAGTCATAGCGCCTCCTGCGGGCAACAGGAAATTACATGTTTTACACTGTGATTAACTCCTCTGAGATTTAATCAGATCAAAATCATATTTTGTCAGTCTAATCTTAAGGCCTTAGCAATGTTAACTTGCGAAGGTC